>NW_024081992.1:173116-396859 GCF_003009895.1 Hyaena hyaena | reverse complement strand
AGTTGGTTGCACTCTTCAACTCAGGCCAGTCCCAGTCTCCAAATCCCAGTCCGCGCGCCCCGCTGAAGTTGCCTTAGACACAGCTTCCCAGGCAACCCCCTCGGGCAATTCCAGGCCTCCTGCGGAGCTCTGGGGGCGGAGTCAGAATCGCTGCTTCCTTCTCTGGGTCAGGCTGGTGCGCATGGGCGGGGGCTTGCCTGCCGGGTGCACTGAGCCCGAGCGGGCTAGAGTGAGGAAAACCAGGTCCCTCCATGTCTCGTCACCCGAAACACGAACTCACAGGCACATTTCCCAGTTTTTAGCTCTTTGCCTTCCCTCTGGAGTTCCAGCCAGCCAGGAGCACGGACCCCCAGTGTCCGCGCGGGGCTCTTCCAGGGGCCCCAGCCCGCCGGGAGGACAATGGCGGCAGGCGCGCCGCTGCTCTGAAGTGCAGCCGCCAGGAATCAGCACAAAGAAGCAGTCTGTGCGCTCAGCCCCCCTGGGACCAGTTGGCGCTAGGGGACCTGGTGTGCAGGTATTTGACAAGTACGGTCTTTCTATGCACCGAGTGGAGGTTTTTTCCCCCCTGAGTGAAGGTTTTTCTGTTTCTCTCTCCTTTTCCCCTCTCACTCCCCGTAGAGGGTAGAGGGGGATCGCCTCCCACCCTGGAGTCTCCAATCCCCGCCCGATTTTATCTTCCCCAGTTTGCACTCACGTTAGAAGGCTTTCTCAGTGGATTCTGCGTCCTATTTCTCCCAATCTCTCAGGTTTTGTAAGGTTTCCAATGGCTTCAGATCTTTTCTGTGTGATGTATGCGCGCGAGTGCAAGTACGGAGCTCCTTACTTCTCCTCCATCTTGGCCCCATCCTGTTTTTTTATGTATTTTGAGAGAGCACATGCATATGCACATGATGGGAGTTGGGGCAGAGAGACAGAGAGAGAGAGAGAGAGACAGAGAGAGAGAGAGAGAATCCCAAGTAGGCTTCATGTAGTCAGAGCAGAGGGAAATGGGGCTCCATCCCATGAACTATGAGATCATGATCCAAGCTGAAATCAAGAGTTGGTTGCTCAACTGAGCCAGCCGGGCACTCCTAAGTTGACTTTTTAAAGTCACATAACTTCAAGGTGTTCAGATGGAAACATTTCAGTTGGATTCCAGAGTCCTTGACTTGATCTTCAGACTTTTAAAATAATGCACTTAGTTGTAAAAAATGAACATGCCCCTGTTATATATTTTTATAGATTATGTAGATATACTACTGGATCAATAGTTAACACATTTTTTAAAATATTGAAAAATATAAATAGATAGAACAGATTCAGATGCACAAAGTTTTGGGGCACCTGGGTGGCTCAGTCAGTTAAGCTTCCAAATTCAGCTCAGGTCATGATCTCATATTTCATGAGTTCAAGCCCCAAGCTGGGCTCTGTGCTGACAGCTCAGAGCCTTGTTCCTGCTTCAGATTCTGCGTATCCCTCTCTCTGCCCCATCTCAGCTCACACTCTGTCTCTCTCTATCTCAAAAATAAATTTAAAAAATTTTAAATGCATATGTTTTAATATTTTCTTCTTCAACTGGGGTATGCATATACCAGTTAGAAAATAATTAATCCGTAGTGCAATTTTGCCTCACAGAAGAACATTGTACTTAAGATTTTACCCTTCAACTAAAATATCACCTTTTTTGTTACAAAGGGTGCTTCTGTATTTAACCAACACAACATAAAAATATCTTAACTATACAAATCCTTGACACACACAAAACAATTGTATATGTTTGGTGTTGGTATGATGGGAGAGGTTTCATCAAGGGCATGTTCATGTTCAGGGGATTGTGCACAGCCAAGAATAGTTGAAGTGTAGGGTATGATGAAAGATGAAGTTGGAAAAGTAGGCTGGGGCAAAGTTATGGGAAGCCCCTATTGTCATGTTAAAAGTTTTGGACTTCATTCTATAGGGAATGACAGCTCCCAAAAGTGTTTGAGCAGGGATGTCATGATTTAAGTCTTGTAGGTAGAGACCTGATGTCGTTCAGGGGTTTATGTTGCAGAATATATATCAGATGAGTAAAACAGAAGTTAAATAGTTCCTTTGACTCACTATATTGTTTGAAATGTTATAGCTACAGATATTATACAAATATAAATTCAAATTATCAAGCAGTATATGACTAAAATTTAGTAGCCTGATGTTATACTTGGATTATGTATAATTGGATCTCCTACTTTACGTTCAATAAAATGTTAAAAATAGAAATTATGAGACCTAAGAATAAATTTAAAGGGACTAAAAGGAATATGAATCAAGTCATCTTATAATAAATAGGTTTTTTGGTGTTTGTTTTCAGAGTAGAAGAGAAATGATTGTTCATCTTTTAGTCATTACAATCTCCACAATTAGAAGGACTTCCCAGAGAGATAGTTCTAAAAAAACCCAAGTGGAACATTCTATATAGAATACTTATTCAAGGGCCACCTGGCTGGCTCAGTTGGTATAGCGTGTAACTCTTAATCTAAGCATCCATGAGTTCAAGCACACGTTGGGTATAGAGGTTACTTAAAAATATAAATCTTAAAAAAAAAAAGAATACTTATTTCAAGCTCAACCCCTTTCAAAGTCAAGCTAATGTTTCACATACTTATTAAAATAACCTTTGTGCTTTAAAGCAGTATTTTAAATCTTGCTCATACTTCATTGATTTTATACCCACATGCCTGTCTCTGACACTGCAAGTCTTCCCTGTGATCCTTTAATTTTCTAAGATGTAATAGGCAGGATTCTAAGACGACTTCCAAATGACCCTCAAACTAGTTTAATCCTCTCCCCTTCTGAGGATTGAATCTGTGACTGTGATGAGCTATGTCTTTCACACAGTTTTGTTATGTTATATGGTGCTGTTGACTTGAAGAAAGAGGATTCTTTCAGTAGATTGGACTCACCATATTAGCCCATTAAAAGCAGAGAGTTTTTCTTTGGCTCACTGCAGAAGAAATAGAGTTTCAAAGTCTGAGATGGAGGGGATCGTGTGGTTAAGAGCTGACAGCAGTGTCTAGGAGCTGAGAGTGTACATGCTTGGGCAACAGGAAAACATTGGGGACCTAAGTCCGAAAACATTGGGGACCTAAGTCCAACAAACAAAGAATTCATTCAGGGAATGAATTCTGCCAACAACCAAAGGAAATTTGGAAGTGGATCTATCCCGAGTTGAGCTTCCAAATGGAAATGTAGCCGGCTGACACTTTGATTTCAGCTTTGTGAGAACCTGAGCAGAGGATCCTTAAAATGTGCTGGACTTCTGACTCACAAAAATTGTGAGATAGTAATTTTGTGACATTTCAAGCCACCTGATTTTTATGTTACACGGCAAAAAAACAAAAACAAAACCAAAAAACCTCATACATAGTTTCTTGGTGCAGGTCTTCTCAAAACCTTATGCACAATTTAAAAAGTCAACTTTGGGATGCCTGGATGGCTCAGTTGGTTAAGCATCCAACTCTTCATTTCAGCTGCGGTCATGATCTCATGGTTTGTGAGGTTGAGCCCCACATGGGCCTTTGTGCTGACAGCATGGAGTTTGGTTGGGATTCAGTCTCTCCCTCTCTCTCTTTGCCCCTTCCCTGCTCATGTACATCTGTGATCTCTCTCTCAAAAGAAATAAATGAACATTAAAAAAATTAAACAAGTCAACTTTTTAAAAAAGCATATTTGACTAGGACATTTTATGGTTTAAGATACAGCTGGGAATAATTTAAATATTCTTTCCACCTATTGCATGTCTTGCCAGTTTTATGGTTTTTGATGAGATGGTCCATAATTTAGTAAAATATAAAATTCTAACAGATCATTTGAAATATTTAATGATATTTCATATTGCAAATATATATGTATATATAGTCCTAATATATATTCCATGTATATTCCTAATAGCACATGCATGTGTGTATATATGTATGTATGCATATATATAACTTTCCTTTTTCTCTTAATGACTTTATTTTTATTTTTTTTATTTTTTTTATTTTTTTTAATGTTTTTTTTTTTTTTTTTTTTTNCAGGGGAGGGTCAGAGAGAGAGGGAGTCACAGACTGAAACAGGCTCCAGGCTCTGAGCTGGCAGTCAGCACAGAGCCCGACGCGGGGCTCGAACCCACGAACCGCGAGATCATGACCTAAGCGAAAGTCGGACGCTTAACCGACTAAGCCACCCAGGCGCCCCAATGACTTTATTTTTAAATGACTTTTATTTCATTATAGTTCATCTATAATCTAAATAGAATACAAGTTAGCTTACTGTTTTAAGTTTTTCATAGGAGGATGGAGACAGAATAGTACACATATCAGAAGAGATTATTTTTATTTATATAATTATATTAAGGTGTGTTGAAGTATTTTTGAAAACAATACATAGAGGATATAACAAAATATTATCACTTTTTAGGAATAACCATTCTATAATTTTATTTTCAAATAATTATTTTAATATAATATGCATTTTATTTTATTAAAAATTTTAAATGTCTATTTTGAAGAGAGAGAGACAGGAGCAGGAGCAGAGCAGGGACAGAGGGAGAGGGAAACACAGAGTCTGAAACAGACTCCGGGCTCTGAGCTGTCAGAACAGAGTCCAACATGGGGCTCAAACTCCCAAACCATGAGACCATGACCTGAGCCAAAGTCAGAGACTTAACCGACTGAGCCACCCAAGTGCCCCGATATAATATGCCTTTTAAAGACCTGCCTAACAATTGTGTGCTAGGAGATAAAAAATAACACTGATAGGTAGATCTTCTGTTTTAAAATCTTTGCTGGAACTGGGAATCATTTCCCTCTCTCTCTGTTGAGAAGGGAAAATCTTTGTTTTGATTTTCTTACTTTCCGTCTGAAGTTTGTTCAATGGGCTCTTATGTTCTGCTCTTCCTAATTTTAGTCAAGTATTCATTTGTGATCATTTTTCTCCTAGTTACAGATCTTTCCACTGTTGGGAGCTGTTAGAAAACTGGAAGGTTGAGAAGGAGATTCAGAAGAAAAGTTCAGTAACTGGGAAACCTAGTTTAGGTAATAAAAAGGAATAACCTGTCTTATAATCAGAGAGCTAGCGTTGCATTATTAGGGGTTATTTTTCTTCCTTCTTAAAAGTTATCATGTCTTTTCAGGAAATGTTACTTGAATATTTGTGAGTCCTCATTATGTATAAAAGTAGCAGTTATTGAAGTAAAGTTCAAATATTTTCAAAGTCTTATTCTCTGGTGGAGTGCCAGGCTGAGGGGGTTCAAAGAAGGATGCTTACATTTGGACCTAACTGTACTTGCCAGATGGCTAGAAGGCTTTAGGGGTTTAATCTGGAGACCTGGAGCAAAGCTAGGTGGCATGTATGAGGATCTCATGTCTAGCTAGGCTATATTAGCATCATGCTCTAACCAATTGACCTAATTAGATGAGATTTTCAAATCTAATATTAAAGGTTTGTTTGAATTGGAGATGTGGGTTATGGTTCTCTTAGTAGTCTCTGCTTACGTACTCTTTGGTGTTTACCTGAGGTCATGAAGGAGTTTTGGCATGTTTGTTTTCATTAATCATTCTCTATAAAAGCTATCATTATAAAATAAGTCATTTAATTATTTGTTTGGTCTCACTAATTTGGAATATGTTAATTTAAAATTAGCATTAATTTGAACAGGGGTAGGATGACATTTACCTTGAACTACCTATGAAAGGGGGATTTATCTACAAATTCATAATTAAGAAGACAGCAGAGGGGGCATGCTTATCTACTATAATGAGTAAAAACTTTCTTAAACCATCTCTATCCTCATATAAACAATCAGAGGTCCATTCCATTATAAATGGATCTCTACTTAATAAAGAAGGTATTATGAATAAATACCCTTTAGCTAATTTGCATTGCTCTGTTGTTGATACATAGAGTATAATAGTAATAAGTCCCCTAGAATTTTCAAGTAAGGGAAAAAAGATCACCCTCTAGAACTTAAACTTTGAAATCAACACAGTTAATTAACGTGTGATACTCAAAGTCAATTTAAAGTGAGAGAGTGGCTACTAAACTATAAGACTAAGTGTTATTTTGCTTGAAAATATAATAAAAGATCTCATAATAGAGCCTCACTAGCTAGTGAATTCACCAAAACTCTCTCTTCTCTCTATAACCGTTGATTCCCAGGGTGTGAACAAACTTGTTTATTGCAGTCTACCCTGTACTTACTTGCACTTTGTGCCCATGAAATTGAACTGTATACATATTATTGGTTATGTTGTCCCCATATTCTTTTTAAATAACTTTTTAAATGTTTATTTATTTTTGAGAGAGAAAGATACAGAGCAGGAGGGTTGCAGAGAGAGAGGGAGACACAATACAAAGCAGGCTCCAGACTCCAAACTGTCAGCATAAAGCCCAATGCGGGGCTTGAACTCAGGAACTGTGAGATCATGACCTGAGCTGAAGTTGGAAGCTTAACCGACTGAGCCACCCAGGCACCCCTCCCACATTCTTATTTGGTAGTTTCATTTGTTATAATTATGTGATATGAATATTCTATAAACTGATAAAGTGAGTACAATAACTTAAATTCAGTGCTTTATAAAGTCTCAAAATAAATGTGAATTGCTAAAAACAATGGGGAAATAAAAAATAGGAAAACTTACGTTTCTGCATCACCTAGATTACTTTAGAAGTAATGACTAACTCCTTCTACTTTAACTAAAACTGGAAATGATAGCACATTTTCAAGGGCTTATACACTTGGAATGTGAATTAGTAGACTCATACTTAAAGAAAAGATCTTTGTTCTATCCCATAGTTTAGTAAATAAGTATAAATCAGTGCATATTAAATGAAAAAAAATATTTAGGTGTGTATGTATCATTTTCTACACCCTTCAAATTTAACTTTTTTGTATACTGAAAAACTTCACAATGGCTAAAGAGCTTTATGTATCATTATAGAAAGAAAGTTATATGTGGCATTTGATTAGACACAGGAGTTAAAGACACACACATTAGTAGTGCTGGTGATATACTGTCATGAAGACAGAAAAACTTAGTGTTTCCTAAAGATATATTCTTATTATATGCAAAAATGTTTCTGTCCAGATGAGCCTGCTGCTACAACTTAATCACTTTGTATTATTATAACCTCATTCAGTCCATGTTTAGCAAGCCACTTTTTGATTATTTGGATTTACATGTGGCTTGACTAAAGAGAGAGAGAGAGAGAGAGAGAGAGAGAGAGAATACACTAGTTGAACTGTTGCCCATGTTAGGAATATTGAAGTTACATTTCTCAGTATAAGTTACATACTTTTAGGTTTTATACTATAATCTCTTGTGAGTTTTAGTTGAGTTCAGAATCTCTTTGTCTAATCAACTTATATACACTGATATCTCCAAAAAAATATTAGAGAGCTTGAGAAGGGGAGGGGATAATCGATGTTAGAAAGGGAACAAAATGGTGTCTACCATAATCTGACTTATTTAGAACTCTTTTTTCTAATCAGCCATTCCTCTTGGTTCCCAGTTTCCATGACTTTCTGGTTGCTCTCTTGTGAGTTGATTATTTTCTAAATTATAGTAATTGGCATACTTTTTAGAGTTATAACAATAGTGTGATATAACTGTGAATTGTACTTTTTTATTTAAAATTACTATCATTAACATTTTCCCAATGTTACTAGTCTTGATTATTCTTGTGGCCCCACAAATACCTACTCGAGCATCTCTACCATGATTTTCTTTACCATTTCCATATGATGGGCCATTTTATTTTTTTTCTGCTCTAAGCTCCCCTTCCCACTGAATTATGATAATTACCTTTTGATCTTAAAAATATGTTTGTGTATGTATTTGTGTGTTAGAATTTATGTCATGGACCTCATTGAAGGACTTTACATGAATCTTCTTAAATTCCAAGAGTTTTTTAAATAGTTTTTAAAAAATTTATTTTTGAAACAGAGAGAGACAGAGCATGAGCGGGAGAGTGGCAGAGAGAGAGGGAGACACAGAATCTGAAACAGGTTCCAGGCTCCGAGCTGCCTGCAAAGAACCCGATGCGGGGCTCAAACACATGAACCGTGAGATCATGACCTGAGCCACCCAGGCGCCCCTCCAAGAGCTTTTTGAATCTTTTTCTAGGGTTCTAGTTCAGGACACCTCTTAGTTTAATGTGCTTACTAGTTACCTAGGGAACTTGTTAAAATGAATCAGGGATTTAGGTATGGGTAGGACTCATGATTTTTTGTTTCTAAAATGCTACCATAAACCTTATGATGGATTATCACTGTCACTGATTACACTAAAAACTCTGGAGACAATATAAAATACAACTACTTGATAACTCTGAAAAACAAACAATAACAGGTAGAATGGAGTTGGAAGTCAACAACAAACGCAGTAGTACCAGGGGTGAGTGTTCAGGTTAGTTTTTCCTCTTGTTATATATATCTCCTAGGTTTAGTTGAAAGTTAGTCTCAGTCATGAACTTCAGGATTACAGCAGACAACACAATTTCTGAGGGTAATTTCTATCAAAAGGATCAGAAAAAAGGGCCCCTGCCACTTGGACAATTGGGGGGAAATCACTTTTTTCCCTTTTAATTTCACTGAAAGCCCTACCATGAGGCTTGACCCAGACACGGGGCTGCACTGCTGCTGGGTGGAGGCAGTGCTGTCAGGGAGGGACCTAAAACTCTGAGTGGAAAACCCATCTCTTTGTCCAGGGGAACAAGGAAAACAGGCCCCTGGGGTCCAAAGAGTGTGCGTGAGATCCCATTATTATGTTTTATCTCCCTGCTTTCCTGATACCTTTTTCTGAATATGGCCCCAGTCTCATGGAATTGTGCAAAATGTTAGAGGATCAGAAGGAAAGGGATTTAGGGAATAAGAATGTGAGGAAAATACCAGAGAGGAGATACTCTCAATCTTTGTGTGAGCTGAATTCATTGTTAAGCTATGAATGTGAGAACTGAGGTATGATATAAACCACTGCCCAAGGCCCAGATTAACCCCTAAGGTGCCCATATGCAGAGTAGACCCAAAGAAACATAGCGAAATTTGAAAAATGAACTGATGTTGGAATCGCTTTTGAGAAAGCAAGATAGAATTTGTGGTCTAAATCTAACAAGGTTTACTGCATGCTCTAAATAGAGAACACTTTCCAGAAGATTTTAACAGGATCCAGAATCACAACATAATATTCAAAATGTTCAGGATACAACCTGAAGGTACTTGGCATATAAAAAGACTGAGAATTGGATAATTGATTAGTTTAGCATAGTTGACATGCAATGTTACATTAACATTAGTTTTAGATGTACGGCATAGTGATTCAGCTTTTCTATACATTAGCTACGCTTACCATCTGTTACCATACAATGCTATTACAATATCATTGACTATATTCCCTATGCTGTGCCTTTCACTCCCATGACTTATTTTATAATTGGAAGCCTGTATCTTCCACTCGCCTTCAGCTATTTTGCCCATACCCCCATCCTCTTTTCTTTGGCAACCATGAGCTTGTTCCTTGTATTTAGAGGTCTGACTCTGCTTTTTGTGTGTTTATTCATTGGTTTTGGTTTTCAGATTCTGCAGAGGAGTGAAATCATACAGTATTTGTCTTTCTCAGTCTGATTTGTTTCACTCAGCATGATACCCTCAAGGTCTATTCGTGAAGTTGCAAATGGCAAGGTCCTATTTATTTTTATGCCTGCATACTATTCGTGTGTGTGTGTGTGTGTGTGTGTGTGTGTGTGTGTGTGACATCTTCCTTATCCCCTCATCTATCAATGAATGCTTAGGTTACTTCTATATTTTTATTATAAACAATGCTACAGTAAACATAGGAGTACTTTTATTTTTCTGAATTAGTGTTTTACTTTTCTTTGGGTAAATACCCAGTAGTAAAATTAGTGTATCATATGGTAATTTAATTTTTAATATTTTGAGGAACCTCCATATTGTTTTCCATAGTGACTGCACCAATTTACACTCTCAGCAATAGTGCACAAGTGTTCTTTTTTCTCCACATCCTTACCAATACTTGCTTAGTGAAACCCAAACAAGGTAAGCTCAAAAAAATTATTATTGAACGCAGGATAATGAAACTGCTGAAAGAAAACAGTCTTGAAAGCAACCATGGAAGAACAACCCCTTATGTGTAGGTAAACATTAATTTAAATGACTGCAGATTTCCCATCAGAAACCATAAAGGGTTCTAGACAAGAGTCAATATTTAAGTGTCGAGAGAAAGGGATTGTATAACCAGTGAAAATATCCTTCAATAAAGGTAATATGAAGACATTCTCAGATGAAGAAAAACTACAAATGATTTTCCAGTAGAGTTGCTCTAAAATAAATACTAAAAGATGTTCTTGAGGATGAAGAGGAATGATGCTAAAAGGAAATGTAAAGCTTCAGTAGTAAAGGAAGACTGCCAGACATAGTATGTAGACTATTTTTCATCTTCTAAATTCTTTAAAAGGTGTATGACGATTAAAAGCAAAAATTATAGCATTGTCTGCTGGGGTTTTAAGACCATGTAGATGTGATGCATGTTACTATATGTAACTCACAAGCAATGTGCTCTGACCACACAAGATTTAAAGTACAAATCAATAAGATAATGGTATGCAGTAATTCCCTAAATACTTAAAGATTAAACGACGTACTTTCAAATAATCTGTTGAGTGAAAGGAAATTCCAAAGGGAATTAGACAATGTTCTGAATTGAATGAAAATGATAATATAGCATATCAAACCTTATGGGATGCACCTAAAGCAAGGCTTTGGGGAAGATTTTTTATAGTAAATACTTACATTATAAAAGATGAAATGTCTCAAATCAATAATCTAAGCTTGCATCTAAGGAACTAGAAAAAATGAGCAAATGAAACCCAATGAAAGCAGAAACTTAATTAGTTAATTCCTGATCATCTCAGTAAATCTAAAGAACTCCCTTACCTGAGCTTCTAAGGATGAAGGGTCATGCATATAGTGTCACAGTCCAGAGTGCAGAGGTAACTAGGCCTTGATTATCTGCTGATGACAGTATATCTCTACTGAGATGTAGATTTCTCCATACAATTTGCTACTATCATGTTGAATGGTAATGTGGTATACCTTGCTTCTGAATGTATCAAATATGCAAGTAAGGGACCGTTTAATGTTTTGGTGTCATTCTTGATGTCATAGGATGAATTCACCTTCTTTTCTGTGAGACTCTCACAGTAATATGCGTTCAAGGCTACTTCTCAGGAACTCATGAATATATAGATTATATTTTCTTCCTTCCATTTTTTTTTTTTTACACTGAGAGTTATTATCTCATTGGAAGTGAGAAAACTGTTTATTATTTTACCAGTGTTTATTCAGGCCTATTTTTTTTTGTGCATAAACATTCTATGATGAGTTCTCCAGGCTTTACGTTCATGGAGCTCAAAAGCTCAGGCTTTACAACTCCAAGTATATATATGAAATTTAAAATCCAAGACTTACATGTTTGTAAACAATGTGTGCCACCATAACAACCTTTCTCCAGGGCAATGATGGACTGTCCTAACAACCCAGTTTGGGAACAAGGCCAGATATACCTAGAAATGCAAAGGAAAGAAATCAGTTAACACTTCAAAAATTCTCCCAACATGTGTGAAATGAGTAGAATAAATGATATTTATTTTATTTGGGTATTATAATGATTAAATGGGTCAATGCATATTATTCATATGTCAGTTTTGGACAACTTTTTTAGTCATTGTCACTTCTTCCTTTTCCTCAATAAATACAAGTGGTATAAACATACAAATTTGGAAGTATACTCTATGTATACAGAGAATATAAAGATGCCTTAGGGTTTATTCAATTATCAATGAAACAATTCAGCAAAATAATATACTTGGAGAGAGGCTCGGGTCCATGGCACTAAGGTAGAACACAACTGGCCAGGGTGAGGGACTTCATTTTCCTTTACTCCTTCTTTCCTTATCCATTATCCAGTATGGATTTTGACCAAAATGCATTTTAAAAGTCTCTTCATGTAAACCAAATGATTACTTTGAAATGCAGTATATTTAAAATTACAAAACTCTAAGTATTAGGGACCTTCAGAATATTGAAATGAGAAGGAATGATATGACAAGTATTATAAAAAGCTTTATTATAAAGATTGCCTTAAGGACCAGTGGATTAAAAACAATGCTTATTGTAGACCATATGAACTAATTATTGGCTAAGATTATTTGTGATAAAAGGTCTAGAACCCACTGTCAAAGAGTAAAGATTCTCCTCTTATTGCAGTGACTATATAGAGCAATTAAATCATGAGAGAAATATCATGTATGCAGTAGAGTATTATAGATGTGCATTGTGTATGCATATATTCAAGTTTTGCTGAGAACTATTTTAGGCACTTTGAATGAATCAGAACTATAGAGGAGACATCAGATGAGGTACTATGTAATGAGGAGAGGCATATACTGTCCATGATGCCTTACCTGCACTTGTTATATTATGTTCATGTTTCAAACAAGCAGAAGTTTATTTTTCTCTCATTCAAAAAAAAAAAAAAAAAAGGCCAAAGATAGGTAGTCTAGGGATGACGTAGCAGAGCCTCCATGTCTTAAGGGACCAAAGCTCCTTCTGTTTCCCTATTTCCCATCTCTGCTAAGAAACATTCATCCGCACTTGCTGGAGTAGCTCTGGTTCTGGTAGACATGCTGCTTTCCAGGCAGAACATTGTGTGTGTATGTGAGAGAGAGAGAGAGAGCCAGAGAGAGCCAGAGACAAAGGATAGAGAGACTGCTCTGACCCTCTAATTGCTCTGTCTTGAATTGAAATTTTTATTGAGATAAGTGTAGATTCACACACAATTTATGAAATATTACAGAGAGATCCTTTGTACCCACCACTTCCTACCAATGGTTAATGTTTTGTGAAACTATAGTATATCACAGCCAGGGTAATTATATTGATATAATCCACTAATCTTATTTAGATTTCCCCAGTTTTACTTTGTACTTATTTGTGTATGTGTATTAAGTTCTACGCAGTTTAATTATGTGTGTGAGTTTGTGTATCCAATACCATACTCAAGATGCTGAACATTTTTAACAATGCAAGGATCCCTCAATCTACCCTTTTATAACCATACCCACCTCTCTCCTCCTCTCTTTTCCCTGAGGCCCCAACCTCAACCCTTGGCAATCACTGATCTATATTACACTTCTAAGACTTGTCATTTCACGATGAAATTATAAAGTGTATATAACCTTTTGGTTATATGGCTTTTTTTCAATGAGTGAAATTCCTTGGAGATTTATCCAAGTGTAATGTGTATCAAAAATTTATACATATATTTTTACGCTAAATAGTACTCCAAGGTATAGATGTACCACTATTTGTTTGATCATTAATCTGTTGAAGGCCATCTGGTCTTATTTTCAGTTTGAGGCTGTTATACATAAAGCTGCTATAAATATTTGAGTACAGGTTTTTGTGTGAACCTAAGTTTTCATTTTTCTGGGACAAATATCCAAGGGTGCAATTGATATGCCTCAGAGTAATTGCGTGGTTTGTTTCTTCAACTGCAAAACTATGTTCCAGAATGTCTGTACCATTCTTCTTTCCTACTAGCCGTGTGTGCATGACTTTCCTATCCTATCCGTTTTTTAAGGTGATGGTAATAATGACTTATGTCAATAACAACGTGAAGTCATTCTCTTTGAGCAATTCTTTAGTCTTTCAGAGTAACTGTCACTAATACAAATACAACCGTAGAGAGGTGTCATTGTGATATTTTCTCAGTTTTTATTTTGAAAAAGTCATGCATATTTACTGAATTTATTTATCTTGACCATAAATATCCATTACCTAGCAGGCTGTAATTAGTTTTCTTCGAAAAGTTTCCTGATAGTGTTCTCCTATATCGTCAAGGTTAGAAAAATTAACATATGTAAATACCTAGCCCAGCAACTATTAAAAAAGAAGCTTCCATCTTCATAAAATGGAAGCTGTAGAAGCAAATACTTGCAGTGTGAATGTTTATAGGCAATGAAAGGAAGGACGTGATTTGTAACTTTAGGACAAAGATACCAAAGTGAATAATCTATATTACATTAAATTATGTGGCCATGAAGTTTATTACTAAATAAATAATTTTTGTAGACTAAGTAGGATTTGCCAGAATTTGACCCTCAAATGTATCTTAACAGTAGCAACATGTATATTAATCTTAGTATTCCTAGAATCCGTGTGGTATCTCCTTCTTAGTAACTATGTAGTAAATATTTAATTGAAGAATAAAATTGTGGCAAAAGTAGCCTCTTGCCTTTTATTTTTTCGATCACTACAAGTAGAATTCAGCTTTGTTAGTTCTAAATCTAATTGATTATTAGACTCAGAACAACTAGAATTTAGAATTGTTTACTTTCACTTTTTTAATGCTCAAAATTTAAAATAGGTAAATACATTTATTGATAGTAGAAAGATGTTCATACAAATCTAGGTAATTACAAATTTTCCATGTGGGTTAAAGGCAGATCTAGATGGCAGGAGAGGTAGTTTATTTTTTGACTAGAACAGCACTAGTATAGAATGTTGGTAATCTCATGGCACTAAATATAATATTTGTATCTATGAGATAGATACATTTAAATTATAGGTTTAAATAAAAGTTTACAAGTAATTTTAAAATTTAATTCTAGCCTTGAAAGAATTTTGAAAAATTCCAAGACACCATTATTGAACTGAAAACCCAGATAAAAGTTTTTGAACTCAGAAATTTATTATATATGGCCCAGTGTTCACTTGGGTGGACTAACAGGTAAAATTATAAAAGAAAGGCACAAATTTTATGTCTAATGGAGAAAGAATGCTGAGGAAAAGTAGCAAATAATTAGGAGTTATTTAGTAAAGTTTTTATTATTAATGCTATACAATCCTTAGATGTGATTATTTTGCTCTTCTGATTCTCGGGATGTATAATTCCCACCATTAATTCATGTTGACAGCAATGGTAGTGGTTAAGAGCATGAACTCTAAAAGTAAGTTACTGCCTGGGTCTGCTTTCCAGCACTCTCATAGATTAGCTGTGTGACTTTGGGTAAATTACTTAATATCTCTGTGCCTCACCTTATTCATCTATAAACTGAAGGTAATACTTCACAGGATATTGATGAAGATTAAATGAATTAATATTTGTAAAACAGAAATGCCTTGTTATGTAGCACATGTTGTAGAAGTAATGGCCAACGACAACTTTTGTATTTAGAAATGGTAATGAAAAAGATGAGTATCATTTTTGTGTGTGTGTATCTGTTTCTCTTCTGCATCTCTCTCTCAATCTCTAATCATATAAAACATTAACACTGTATCTAGATTGAAACTTAGAAGGGAAGTGTATTAATTTCTTCAAGATAAAGTATAAAGCTAATTTCTTCAAGATAAAAGTGAACCTTTGTTATTATTACAAGCTGATCTTTAGTTCTGAAACTTCTCCTACATGATAAGGAACTCTTCTATTGGTTACGTACGTTCTAGAAGAAAAAAAACTCCTTATGGAACTTTTCTTGTCACATGGAACTCTCACATTGAATGCTTTCACTGAATTAGCCACTTTATTTATTCTAAAAATGTTTTTTACTTCTCTCCGCTGGTCACCTCTCTCCTATTGGCAGCTGACGTTTGGTCCCATGGTGGCACGGCCTCATTTCTGACCTGAATGGGTTAGGGGCCATTGTGTGTAATACATCAATCTGCTTTTCTCCCAAAAGAGGTTCCTGGAGACATTTTCCTTTTATGGATTAGTAAATTAAAAAAAAATGGAAACATGAGACCACAACAAATATACCAAATTTTTGTTTATCCATGTAAGGATATAAGAACGTTAAAAACAAACCAAACCAAACCTCTGCCATCTATTATACCAACATTTTATAAAACAATAAGTATTTTAACCTAAAAAGCCACAACAACAATAAGGAAAATAGGAGGGATTTAATCTGAGAATCAAAAACCACTCATTAAATGGAGTAAGTTTAAGATGGTGGAAAACTCACTCAATTTTTACTTTACTATTTCTCTTTGAATGGTGGCAATGATATCATGGATTAGCCCCAACATTGAGATAACCCTTCTCCTTTTGGGTACATATTTTTTTGACTTATCTAACAAAATCTAAGTATCTAACTAGACCTAAGGATGTACTGGTTATAGAAGAAATCCCAGTGAAGTGCTAGTGCTATCAAATCAACATGGCTGTGTGCTCCACTTTATAAAATGGTGAAAGCCATGACTCAAAATGAAGTTTCTAGAGAGCTATTCTTCATAGAAGTGTTTTTTTCCTTTTCTGATGAAAAGTAACACATTAATTTTCCTGTCAACTCTTATTTTGCTTACTGCTGTGATGACACTCTGTAGATGGTGCCAGGAGATGAAAGACAACAATTACTAAAATTGTTAAAAGGTGAAGAAAAAAGTAGAAATTGTAAAAGGAAAGGCAAATATATACCATTTCCCCTCCCCACCCCCAATTTAAGACACTGCTGCTCTTATTGTTGATACCAGTGATGTGAATGGGCTGGAAGGCGTTCGTTGCTACCAGCCATTATATATCATTGTGTATTTACAGCTAACTGCTTCCTTCCTCTCAAGATTGAACCAATTTGATGTGAAACTATTTTTAAATGCATAATTAAATAAAAGCTTGTTTTTATTTATTGGCTTTTTGTTTATAGGAAAACTTCTCACCTCCGAGAGTTAATTGATGTCACTGATATATATTTTTTTACCTTATTTCATAATAAAGAATTTTCCAGAATATCTAAGTCTTTTATGCTCTAACCCAGTCATTAACCTATGCCACTTATTTCTATTTTTGTCATTATAGCTGCAAGTATAAGTATATAGAAGTTTGAAGAATTCATCTTCTTGTGTTCTGTGAAAGCTTTATGTCATTTTTATGGTTTGGTCTAGTAGAAAATAATAGGAGAAACTACATTTAATGTTGTGGGTACAGAGATAAATAAATCTATAATTTTTCCCATAGGGAGCTCAGTTGTTTTGTATATGGACAGGTAAACCTGATTTTGTTTTAAATCCTTTTTAGAACATTCTTGCCCATAAAATGAAATTTGAAGCTATCATCCTATTTTAACCAGATTTCACACTTACAGGAGCTACAGTTAACCCAGAGTTTAGCATTTTAACATCTGTCTGTGGGCCAGGAGATAGGACTCATGAGGGTCCCTATTATATGGTAGGAAGCTAGAATTGAAGACCTCATAGAGCTGAAACCATCAAAGAATTTAATTTTCAGTGAAGGATGGACAAGGATATAAAAAGGGAACTTCTCTATATCAGGTGTGGCTCTGGAAAGGAAAGAAGGTCTCTCATGAAAGTTTACTACCATAGACTGCACCCCCTACCCTGGTATGTTGATTTGTGTTCACATCTCCCACATCTCCCACCCTGAATCAGCATGGCTCTCACTGAGGGGCACTGGCAGACGCTGATACACACAGTCTATGAAATGATGCACTGTCAACACAGGCTTCCCAGGATTCCAACAGAGAATGCTCAACTGTACTTGAATTGGCCAAAATTACATATTGTAAAACAAACCCCTATCACTAAGAGTCAGCAAAAATTTTAAAGAAAAGAGTTAGATCTCCAAGCACGTAGAATATTAGAATTTTAATGTATAGCATATATGGTGAATATGTTTTAAGTGCCTTTCAAAATATGGAGTCAAAATAGAAGAATGAAATGAGATATTTATATAAAAAAGACAGGAAGATTTTCAGAAAGACCAGTCATTGCGTGAAAATCTATACTCATTTCTGGAGGCTAGAAATCCTGAGTAAAGGAGTTAGCAGAAGGGAGTCCTTCCGAGGTCTGGAAGGGGAGAGACTGTCCCCTCACCTGGGCTGGCTTGCAGAAAACTGCAGATCCTTAGCTGTGGTAGTGCAGCTCCTTCACAGCATGGCATTTGTTGCCAACAAAGAAGTTAAACAGCAGATAAGACACAATTTAATAGAGAATTTGTGAACTGAAAGATAAGCTTGGGTAAGTTTCCTTAGATTTCAGAGATGACCATAGTGATAAAAAATAGGAAGAACAGGTTAGGACACAGAGAATAGAATGTGAAGGTAAACAATACATTTAATTACGTTCTAGAAGCACAGTATAGAAAATAAAGGGAAAAAATGCTTTTTTTTTCTTTTTTAAAAAAATAACATTTTTTATTTTATTTTGAGAGAGAGTGTGACAGAGAGAGAGCAGAGGAGGTGCAGAGAGGGACAGAGAAAATCCCAAGGAGGCTTTGCACTATCAGCACAGAGACCTGACACTGGGGCTTGGACTTGCAAACCATGAGGTCATGATGGGAGCCCAGATCAAGAGTCAGACACTTAACCAAATGAACCACCCAGGTGCCCCTGAACTTTTCAAATATATTTTTGATTAGAATTACCAAGAATCTTCGAAAGAGATGAACCCACAAATTCAGGAAATATAGCAAATATCAAACAGGATAAAACCAAAAAAATGCTTAACAAGGCCCATAATAGTGACCTATAAAACCAGAGACAAGAAGAAAAACTTCGAAAGTACATAGAACAAAAATGATTTAAGAATGATTTATTTAGGAGCAATTAAGTAAACAGCTTTCTTTTCAAGATCAGTGAAAACCAAATGGCTTCAAAATACTGAGAAAAAATAAGAAGATGCAATGAGACATTTTTTACTATTAATAGACCCTCACCCAAGAAATTTTGATGATATGATATGTTTAAGGAAAATAGAATACAGAAATCTCAAAAGGAAGAATCGGGATATCAGAAGAAATGTGAACATAAAAATGAGAAAACATGAAGGCATAGTAAATATAATGAAATGATATTAATATGTTGATAGTGGGAAATAAAAAAATGTAGTAAAATTGTGGACAAAAGTAACATTTTAAATGAAAGATACCTGTGATTTAAAACAACTTAAGCTTGTATTGAATAAAAAGAGGGCTGAAATATTGCTTAGGTTTGAACATAATTAGATATGCATTTAAAAGTATAAATTCAGTCACTACGACAGTAGAAATAGTGTTCAATTTGAGAAAAAAGTGAAATATGAAAAATAACTTCAGTACATTGTAAAAATAATATAAAGGGAGAGAAGACATGTAAAGGAGAGAGAAAAGCACAAAATGAACTCATTGAATTAAATTCAGGGTCACCTGCATGGCTCAGTCAGTTAAGCATCCAACTCTTGATTTCCGCTCAAGTAGTGATCTCACGGTTCATGAGTTTGAGCCCTGTGTCAAGCTCATGCTGACAATAGGGAGCCTGCTTAGGATTCTGTCTCCTTCTCGCTTTCCTTCTCTCCCTCAAAAGAAATAAACTTAAAAAAAAAAAAGAAATTCAAACATACCATTAAATATAGTAAAATATATGAACTAAGCTTGTTGGCTAAAAAGGAAAAATTAGCATGTTAGATTTAAAAAAACATCTATATCCAGATAGTATGCTTTTTACAAGGGGTAAACCAAATTGTAAAATCATAGATTAAAATTAAAAGATTACAACAAATATTATCATAGCAGCTGGATGTCTATTTTTAACCAGAGTAAACAGAATTTCATTATTCATAACCATGTTATTGTGGATAAGAAGAGTCATTACACACAAAAAGACAACATTTCTAAACTTGTATGCTACTAATAATACAATCTTTATTATTTATAAAGCCAAATTTGACAGTTACATGGAACAATTGACAAAGTCACCATAACAGGTGGCATTTATCATGTATCCTCCATTTAATTTTTGTCTGATTTGATTATATTAAAGAATAGATTATTTAATCCAACAGCAAACAGACATGGTCTAATGAATATATATTTAGCCTCTACCTAGCAGTTTCAGCATTCATGTTGTTCTCAAGAATATATAAATCATTTGTAAAAATTGGAATGCATTATAATATAGGAACAGATTTCAATTTCTAAAAACTCTAATTCATATATGCCATTTTGCCAAAAATTAAGTTAAAAATTAAAAGTGAATTACTAAAACATATGGTTGGAGATTTAAAAACTTTAAAAAGTTTATTTATAATAAATATATAAATAAAATAATGTAATTTATAATAAATATAAACATAAAATAATAAAATAAACAAACAAATAGAGACAGTGTGAGTCAGGGAGAGGCAGAGAGAGAGAGGGAGACAGAATCCCAAGGAGGCTCCACACTTGTCAGTACAGAGTCTGATACTGGGCTCAGTCCTATGAACTGTGAAATCATGACCTGAACCGAAACCAAGTAGAACACTTAACTGACTGAGCCACCCAGGTGTCCCTTAAAACTTAATGTCTGTCTGTCTGTCTGTATTTATTTATTTATTTAATGTTTGTTTATTTTGGGGGTGGGGGAGAGGGAGAGAGTGAGTGCACAGTGGGGGAGGGACAGAGAGAAAGTGAGAGACACAGAATCTGAAGCAGTGTCCAGGCTCTGAGCTGTCAGCACAGAGCCCGATGCAGGGCGTGAGCTGTCAAACTGTGAGATCATGACCTGAGCCAAATTTGAATACTTAACCGACTGAACCCCACCCCAGACACCCCGAAGCTTACTTTTAAATAACCCATGTAGCAAAGAAAAACTCAAAGTGGAAATTAGAAAATATTTTAAACTAAATGATAAAAAAAATACTGTGTCAGAAATTTTGTGATGCACCCAAATTGGCACTTGTCACTTTAAATCCTGCTTCTCTTTATGTAGAATCCAGAAAGCAGAAAATCAGTAAGATATCCTGTTCAATTTAAGAAGGTAGAAAAATAATAAGTAAATAATAAAAGAATAGAAACTAATATTTTCAGAATTTTTAGAAGATATTTTTTCACTGACTGTGAGCTTTCTGATGAGAAATTCACACTAATCCAGACTGTTTCTATTCTACATGTGCTATTTTCTATTTAATTGCTTTGAAGATGATCTCTTAGTCTTTGTTTTTCAGCAATTTCACTATAATATGACTACATGGAGTTTCCTTTGTATTTATTCTTTCTGGGGTTTGATGAGCTCTTGACGGTCAAAAAATTTTTCGTCTGTCTTTCATCAAATTTGAAAAGAAGTTATTGGCCATGATTTTTTTCAGACTTTTTCTTTGTACATCCTCTGTCTTCCTTCTGCGACTCCCATTACCCGCATAATAGAACTTTTTGATATTTTTCCATAAGTCTTTGAAGCTGTGTTCATTTTTTTTTTCAATTCATTTTCTCTCTCTCTAGATAAGGTGATTCCTAATATTCTGTCTTTATTTGTAGCCTTAAAATACTGATACTCTCATTCAGAAAGCCTTTGCATATGCTGTTCCCACTGCCAGGAACTCAAACCACCCTCCATAACCCCTTTTACCTACTTAACCTATTCTGCATTCTTCAGGTCTCATCTCAAACAATGCCTTTTTCAGGATTCTGTCTCATTCATATTCCTTCCTACCATTTTTTTCACTTTATGATAATGCATGTGCTAGTGTGATTAATTAAAGCTTACTATTCCCATGAGATAAGTTTCATGAAACAGGCAGAATGTAAATTTCCCCCACTATCATTTTGTCCCTTGGCACAAAGCAAGAATACAATAAATGTTGAGTAAAAACTTACAGCTTTGTTCTTTTATAGTATAATCAGTGCTCACATGTGTATTTACTGTATACAAGTCAAATATTAATTTGCCTCTTTCTGACCTTACGTTGCTGAACTATAAAATGAGGGGATTGGATTAGATTTGCCTGTGAATCTGTTCAACACTGAAATGCCATTTGTCAACTATTCTTGGTTTAAAAGGATAAACTTACAAGATAAAGGATAAAGATCATAGTTTTCAGGTTTTTTTCTTCCATTTTCTTAATCAGACACAATGAAGTGGAATACTATATTGCATGTCCCTGAAACTGTTTAATTCCCATGTTATATACTGTAATTTTATATGAGTAGTGCTTTGTTATATTGTTTTCTCCATCCGAGTAATGGATTGGCACAAATCCATTATTATGTTCTCCACTCAAAACTTTAGCCACTCTCTAAGGACATTTGAGAGACCGCAAATGCTGCAGAAATCCATTTTCAAAAGCTCTAAAATATCTCCCTATCAATTTAAATAGTGTTATCAGAAATATTTAAGGAGATATATACTTTTGTACCATATCTAATTAAACTACAGTCATTCAATTTAGAGGAAATATTCATTTGTTGAATACACTTTAAGGGTGGCACCTTTACATGGAAGAAGGCAACAGTTAATGGAAATAAGTTAAACTATTGCAAGGGAAAATCCCTTCCTTTAGGGTTCTGGAAATGCCAAATAATCTTTCCATTGCATGAAAATTTGCTGCAAATTCATATGTTTTGCACTTGACAGAGTGTGAATAAATCTCCTCTAAAATGTTTGCTTGAGGACCCTTAAATCCCTACCGTGAACATCTAATCAAAATTCATGTTTTATAGATCTTCTTCCACTTATATTCTGATAAGCCCATTGTAAATTGAAAATATCCTAAGTCAAAAATGCATTTAATACGCCTAACCTATCCAACATCACAGCTTAGCCTAGCCTACTTTAAACATGCTCAGAACATTTACATTAGCCTACAGTTGGGCAGAATCATCTAACACAAAGCCTATTTTATAATAAAGTTTTGAATATCTCATGTAATTTATTGAATACTGTACAGAAAATGAAAAACAGAATGGTTACGTGGGTACAGAATGGTTGTAAATGAATTGGTTGTTTACCCCAGTGCTGGGGTGGCTGCCTGGGAACCACAGCTCACTGCCAATGCCCAGCTTCTCAAGAGAGGACCTTAGGACATATTGCTAGGCCAGAAAGGGATCAAAATTTAATGTCTTGTTTCTACTGAATGCCTGTCGTTGTTGCACCATTGTAAAGCTGAAAAATTGAAAGTTAAATCTTCATAAGTTGGAGACCATCTGTATTGATGGTAGTTTTGCAATGTCAACTTCACTTCTAGGACAAACCATTTACTTTTTTATTTACTGAATTATGTTGTGGGATAAAACCACTTGTAATTCTTATGTTGCATGTTTAAAATGTTAAATTGTGTGCTTTCTAGTCCCAAATGGCTCTGATCAGCAGTTTCTATAAGATGTGATATTTTCATGCTTAGATTAAAATAAGAGAGGGGCGCCTGGGTAGCTCAGTCGGTTAACTGTCTGACTTTAGCTCAGGTCATGATCTCACGGTTCATGGGTTCGAGCCCTGCATCGGGCTGTGTGCTGACAGCTAGCTCAGAGCCTGGAGACTGCTTTGGATTCTGTACCTTTCCCTCTCTCTGACCCTCCCCTGCTCACGGTGTCTCTCTCTCTCTCTCTCTCAGAAATAAAATAAAATACTAAAAAAAAAATTTCTCAGAGGGAAACTATGTGTACACATTAAAGCATCTGTCTTCTCCTAGCTTAAGATTTCATAGGCCAGATACAATAGTGGAGATACTTGTCTCTGTATCCTCAAAGGACATGATGGAAACAATATTTTCAGCATAACATTTCTTTCTTTATGTCTATAAATTACTTTATTTTTGATCAAAAATATGTATTTTTATCAGAAATAGAATTTAGTGATTCATCACTTACATATAACACCCAGTGCTCATCCCAACCATTGTCCTCAATAATGCCCCTCACCCCTTTAGCCCTTACCCCCAACCAACACCACACCAGCAACCCTCGGTTCTCTGTATTTAGGAGTCTCTTATGGTTTATCTCTCTCTCTGTTTTTATATTATTTTTGCTTCCCTTACTTTATGTTCATCTGTTTTGTATCTTAAATTCTGAATATGAGTGAAATCATAGGATATTTGTCTTTCTCTGATGAACTTCCTTCATTTAGCCTAATACATTCTAGTTCTGTGCACCTTGTTGCAAATGGAAAGATTTCATTCTTTTTCATCATTGAATAATAGTCCATCAAATACATATACCACATCTTTATCCATTCATCAGTCGATGGACATTTGAGCTCTTTCCATACTTTGTCTATTGTTGATAGTAATGCTATAAACATTGGGGTGCATGTGCCCCTTCAAACCAGCAGTTTTGTATCCTTTGGCTAAATACCTAGTAGTGAAATTGCTAGTTCATAAAGTGGTTCTATTTTTAATTTTTTGAGGAACCTCCAGACTATTTTCCAGAGTGGATGTACCAGTTTGTGTTCCCACCAACAGTGCAAAAGTGTTTCTATTCCTCCACATCCTTGCCAATATCTGTTGTTGCCTAAATTGTTAATTTGAGCCATTCTGATGGCTGTGTGGTGGTATCTCATTTTGGTTGATTTTGATTTCTCTGATGATGAGTGATGTTGAGCATTTTTCATGTGTCTGTTAGCCATCTCTCTCCTTTGGGAAAGTGTCTATTCATGTCTTTTGCCCATTTCTTCATTAGATTATTTGTTTTTTGGGTGTTGAGTTTGATAAGTTCTTTATAGATTTTGGATACTAACCCTTTATTTGATATCTTATCTCATTTGCAAATATCATCTCCCATTCTGTCAGTTGCCTTTTAGTTTTGCAGATTATTTTGTTCACCGTGCAGAAGCTTTTTATCTTGATGAGGTCTCAATGGTTCATTTTTGCTTCTGTTTCCCTTGGCTCTGGAGACATGTCAAGTAAGAAGTTGCTGTGGCTGAGGTCAAAGAAATTGTTGCCTGTTTTCTCCTCTAGGATTTTGATGGCGTCCTCAGGTCTTTTATACATTTTGAGTTTATTTTTGTGTATGGAGTAAGAAAGTGGTCCAGGTTCATTCTTCTGCATGTTGCTGTCTGGTTTTCTCAACATCATTTGCTATTCCGATCTTCTTTTTTCCATTGGATATTCTTTCCCGCTTTGTCAAAGAGTAGTTTGCCATACATTTGTTGATCCATTTATGAGTTCTCTATTCTGTTCCATTGATCTATGTGTCTGTTCTTGTGCCAGTACCATTGTCTTGATGATTACATGTTTGTAATATAGCTTAAAGTCCAGAATTGTGATACTTCCAGCTCTGGTTTTCTTTTTCCGGATTGCTTTGGCTATTTGGGGTCTTTTCTGGTTCCATACAAATTTTAGGTTCGTTTCTTCTAGCTCTGTGAAAAAATGCTGGTGTTATTTTGATAAGGATTACATTGAACGTGTAGACTGCTTTGGGTGGTATCAACATTTTAACAATGTTTGTTCTTCCAATTCATGAGCACGGAATGTTTTTCAGTGTGTGTGTGTGTGTGTGTGTGTGTGTGTGTGTTTGATCTTCAATTTATTTCATAAGCTTTCTATAGTTTTCAGTGTATAGATTTTTTTCACCTCTTTGGTTAGGTTTATTCTTAGGTATTATATGTTTTTTGGCGCAATGTAAGTGGGATCAATTCCTTTATTTCTCTTTTCTGCTGCTTCATTATTGGTGTATAGAAATAATAGGAGACCAGAAAATGAAGAGAGGAAAAAAAGGGGCAGAAGGTTTATGTGAACAAATTATGGTAGAATACTTTCCTAATCTGGGGAAAGACACAGACATAAAAATCCAAGAAGCACAGAGAACTCCCATTACATTTGACAAAAAAAAACCAACCATGACCAAGGCATATCATAGTCAAATTCACAAAGCACACAGACATGGAAAGAATTATGAAAGCAGCAAGGGAAAAAAGAAATCCTTAACCTGTAAGGGAAGACGGATAAGGTTCACAATAGACCTGTCCACAGAAACTTGGCAGGCCAGGAAGGAGTGGGAGGATATATTCAACATGCTAAATGGGAAAAATATATTCTATTCAAAATAGAAGGAGAGATCAAAAATTTCCCAGACAAACAACAACTAAAGGAGTTTGTGACTACTAAACCAGCCCTGCAAGAAATTTTAAGGGGGACACTTTGAGTAGAGAAAAGACAACAAAGCAAACAAAGAACAAAAGCAACAAAGACTAGAAAGGACCAGAGAGCATCATCAGAAACACCAACTCAACAGACAACACAATGGCACTAAAATCATTACCTTTCACTACTTACTGTAAATGTCAATGGACTAAATGCTCCAATCAAAAGACATAGGGTATCAGAATGGATAAGAAAACAAGGCCCATGTATATGCTGCTTACAAAAGACTCACTTTAGACCTAAAGACACCTACCAATTGAAAGTAAGGGGATGGAGAACTATCTATCATGCATTTTTTCAAACATATGAAGAAAGACAAGTACATGCACATAATAATCTTTTTTTCCGGTCAGAAAGTAAGAATTGCCTTTTTCGTATTATCATTATTGTGACTTTATGAATGTATATATTTTCTGCATGGTTTTCTATAGAGTTATCTATTTTTTTAAAGTTTATTTATTTTGAGAGATAAAAAGTGAGCAGGGGAGGAGCAGAGAAAGAGAGACAGAGAGAGAATCCCAACCAGGCTCCACACTGTCAGCACAGAACCTGGCATGTGGCTTGAACTCACAAACCAGGAGATCATGATGTGAGCTGAAGTCTAGAGTCAGATGCTCAACTGACTAAGCCACTAGGTGTCCCTGGTTATCTCATTTTTTAAGTGAGAAAGTTGGGTAGAGATTAATTTGGAATGTGGAATAATGAATATACTAGGAGGGACTTTTTTAAATAAAAGACTGATACATTTGTGCATCTGATGCCCACATCATGATATTTCACCTTACTGAGGTAGTTCTAGTGAAGAATTCCAGACAAGGTGACGCTTAGTAAGGTCTCAGATATCTTTTCTTTAAATGTTTTATTTATTTCTTTTTTTTTTTTTTTTTTTTAAATATTTTATTTATTTCTAGGAGAGAGAGAGAGAGAGACAGCGTTAGCAGGGGAGGGTCAGAGAGAGAGGGAGTCACAGACTGAAACAGGCTCCAGGCTCCGAGCTGGCAGTCAGCACAGAGCCCGACGCGGGGCCCGAACCCACGAACCGCGAGATCATGACCTAAGCGAAAGTCGGACGCTTAACCGACTAAGCCACCCAGGCGCCCCAAATGTTTTATTTATTTCTGAGAGAGAGAGAGAGACAGACAGACAGACAGACAGACAGTGTGAGCATGGGAGGGTCAGAGAGAGAGGCAGTCATAGAATCCAAAGACAGGCTCCAGCCTCTGAGCTAGCTGTCAGCACAGAGCCCGATGTAAGGCTTGAACCCACAAACTGTGAGATCATGACCTGAGCTGAAGTCAGACAGTTAACTGACTGAGCCACCCAGGCACCCCAGGTCTCAGATATCTTGACCGTTGCTAATGGAAGAAAACATGCATACAACCAGTTGTATAACTGGTGTAATTAGCCAGAGTGCAATGGCAACATGAAGGCTTGTTTTGGCACACATAGGTGCAACGCTTTGTTAAAGTAGCATTCTTTTTGAGAAAACTAACATTTGTTTAACAAACACTGGGACTTCAAAGAAAACGTGACAGAAGGATTTTAAAAGGTCACCATCTATCAATACATACATACAATTCACACAAACTGAGTTAGGCTTTTTCATTATTTTGCATTGATAGAATCATCAAGATGTTCAATTTCTGTTTAACTTAGCTGCTTGGGTTTCTATGTTGAGAAATATTAATTTTGTTATATGTGACTTGTCCTTAGAGTATATTTTATTAACTTCAACTTTGAGAGGGATAAATTAGAGAGGGCATATATAGGTGATGCCACTTGTCAGTAATAAAATCCATAAAATGCACACTAGAGAAAAATGCAGTCACGCTTCAGTGTTTCATGAAAACTGTTTCAATAGTTTTTGATAAAGTGTCATTTTTAGTATTATTTGTAAACGATTTAACACAAGGCTGTAATTGAAAGATTCTGGTGAGCCATTTGAAAATCCCTTTTCACTGTAAACTTTCATCAATTTGAATTAATTGGGTTGGAATCTATTAGATATCTGTATGTTAAATCTTAGCTCTTTATTTTTTTAAAATGTTCACTTATTTTTGAGAGAGAAAGAGACAGAGCATGAGCAGGGGAGGAGCAGAGAGAGTTAGACACGGAATCCAAAGCAGGCTCCAGGCTCCGAGCTGTCAGCACAGAGCCCGACGCGGGGCTTGAACTCACAAACCACAGGATCATGCCCTGAACTGAAGTTGGATGCTTAACCAACTGAGCTGCCCAGGTGCCCTGAATCTTAGCTCTTTAAAACACATTTACATTTAGGTGAGTAATTTCCATATTAATTATATGCAAAAATGCCCTACAACCCTATCATCAAAAAATAGCTGAAGAGAGGCAGCATAGTAGCTCTTGGAAAATAAGGTTAAACAAAATGTGTGACATCTTTTAATATTTGAATTTTAAGCAAAGGCATTTAGGGACTGGGAATGGTTACATTTTTGCCCAGCTAACTTACAAGAGAAACACATTTAAGTTCAATGAAACATAACTGCTACTTTTTTCTTTTCATCTTTTTTTTTCTTAAACATACAGTACATTTCATAGAGTTACAAACCCATTGCAGCTCTTTTGTTTCTGCAAATGCCAACAAAGGCTTCTGCATCCTTCTGTGTAAAATTTAGCTGAGATTAAAAAGGTTTAATATATAATTTAGATAGAGTGGAGAAATGTACATATGATGTCTTGGCACCTTAAACAGCATTACCCTTACATAAGCTAATTATTACAGGAGAAAAGTACATACATGGGGTAGTGTGTGTGTGTGTGTGTGTGTGTGTGTGTGTGTGTGTGTGTGTGTGTGTTTGCACAAGGAAGAGAGAGGAGGGGATAGGTAGGTAGGTAGGTGAATTTAGAATGATCTAGGGTAAATTAGATAAATCTACAGATGTGGCAACTTATACATGATCTCCTTGACTCCTGTCTCTCTTCTGGCCCTTCTTTGTTTACCCCTTGTAAAGGTTGACTATGCATTTATACTTGCCTTCCCAATTTCCCCTGCAGCTAGGGCATTGGAATATAAACTCATTCTGGCCAATAGAACCCAAGGAAAAACCTTTTGTAAAGCTTCAGGAAAGTTAATTCCCCCAAAACAAAAAGAGATAAAAGAATAAAACACTCTTCTTTGCTGGATGTGGTGATGCGTACACATGAAGCTTGGAAATTGTGAAGCCTTCTTGCAATCATAGGAGAGAGAGCTGATGTGGGGGGTGGGGATGGTGTGACAGGAGACAAGTAGAAAGTACTTACTGGTTTAGAACCAAATCTAAAACAATACTGCCTCTGGAAGTTTTTGTGTACAAATAAATGTACAAGTCTTTATTTTAAAAAAAATTTGATGTTTTATTTACTTCTGAGAGAAAGAGAGAGACAGCATGAGCAGGGGAGGGTGAGAGAGAGAGGGAGATGCAGAATCTGAAATAGGCTCCAGGCTCTGAGCTAGCTGTCAACACAGAGCCCAATGCGGGGCTCGAACCCACGAACTGTGAGATCATGACCTGAGCCAAAATCAGATGCTTAACCGACTGAGCTATCCAAGCCCCCCTGTACAAGTCTTTTTTAAAGAATTTTATTTTATTTTTTTAGCAAAGCACAAGTGGGGGAGAGGCAGACGGGGGGCTGGGGGACAAAAGATCTGAAGCAGGCTCTGCACTGACAGGCTTACAGCAAGCTGGATGTAGGGCTGGAACTCATGAATCATGAGGTCATGACTTGAGCTGAAGTCAAATGCTCAACCGACTGAGCCACCCAGATACCCCTACATGTATTTTGAAGGTGGCTATTCTGTTAATTACAGCAAAGTCACCTTAACTGACACAAGTGATCAATTATGTATTGTTTTTCAGTATCATGTAACTCATGTTTCCAATCATTTAAATAAACCAGAATGAGGAGAATGAACTTAGCTGTTGATGGTATGTTCTAAAACGACAAGGTTATTGGAACTGCGTAGAGAAATTTTTCTACTTTATCATGTATGTCCAGGGCCATCTGAAACCATGTGCTGTAATTATAGAGCCATCTCGTTAAGGAAACACAGCTAAAGTTGGGTTCTTGTTTCTGTGCTGTGAGCACTATCTCTGTAACTTTTAATAACATGGTATTCTTATGATTCAGGAGGCCCCATTGGGCTTCTTTGGCTCTGTTAGCATATTTTTGTAATTTCACATAAAATATTTTTATATTGTGTACCAGACCTATGTATAAAATATCACTTATGATTGCTTTAAAAAACAAAGTAATTCTTATATTGCTAAGGAATTCCTATAATGATCTGAATGGTATCAGAGTACCTCTTTAGAGTGGGAAATATACAATTGTAATAATATATAAAATAAGCTGAAAATCATTGTCAAAACACAGTTATTTGTGTATTTAAATAAAAATATGATTTAAATTTTAAGCTATGAAACTCTAAAATTCCATTCAATATATTTGTGTCTTTGTGCTGTCCCACTCAGTTTCACCAGGAGGAACTGAGTCACTTTAAACTGATAAATCCTACCAACAGTTCAAAGCACACATTTTAGGGGTGTGCCTGGGTGGCTCAGTCGGTTAGGCGTCCAACTTCGGCTCAGGTCATGATCTCACAGTTCATAGGTTCGAGCCCCACGTCAGGCTCGATAGGCAGCACAGAGCCTGGAGGCTGTTTCACATTCTGTGTTTCCCTCTCTCTCTGACCCTCCCCTGCTCACACTGTCTCTTTCTCTCAGAAATTAAAAAAAAAAAAAAATTAAAAAAAACATAGCACACATTTTAATCATAGTGACTGGATAATTTTACCTTCATTTAGAAAGGACAGCACAAGATATAAACATAATAGAATTTTACTGAACTTATAGTTGAAAATTATATATAGAAAAGCATTTGGGAGATCTATAAAATCATATATATATTAATATCATTTGGGAGATATATAAAATCATATCTATATGTATATCATTTGTCCAGCTTATTACATTTTAAAAGACTATTTTAATTTATATTTCAAGCTTTTATTTGCATATACTTGTTAGATATGGCCTTTAGCCATTCTTCTCAAGAGATAAGCATTTTCAGCTCTTGTAAATTGTAGTGAATGAATATCAATCAATCTGTTTTGTGTCTTTTTATAGATTATGATTCCAGAAGGAAGCTTGCTGTTTATAAATCTGAATTCTTGCCAAAACAGAGATGTTAAAATTCATTTGGATATTATCTGTATGCAATGGATCATATATATGTATATATTTTTTCTCTACTAAATTGTAACTAAAAAAACCCACAATCATCCAGTGTGTAGTTAGGGTAGGAAACCTGGTGAGGTCATAGCAACAAGCAAAAACATATCTGTATGCAATGGATCATATATATGTATATATTTTTTCTCTTCTAAATTGTAACTAAAAAAACCCACAATCACGTAGTGTGTAGTTAGGTTAGGAAACATGGTGAGGTCATAGCAACAAGCAAAAACATCCTTAAAAATGTATCTCCAAGTCCAGATGTCAATCCGATAGCCATATGGAAAGGAAATATGTATATATATATTTATTTTGCAAATAAGGAATGGAGAGAAAGTAGTTTGAACGTAGTTTAAAGGATTTTAACCTTAATGTTTTCATGACTGATTTATTTCTAAACTACAATAACATTAATTTAAAATATATCAAATGGCATATGATTCTGAAATATTGTATTAGATATAGGGGGATAGATACAGTGGGAAAACTTAATAATCACTAACTTCATCATTATTAGGAAGTGATTCTGCTCACCATCTTCCCTTGTTTTGGAATAGTTCCTAGTGTATAGTAAACGCTCAATAAATGTTTGCTAAATGAATGATCTTTGAAAGTCAAATTGCCATTATTAGGGTTTTTGGAGTTCTTGCATAGGACCCTTTAATCTCTCTCAGAGATCAGCACCAAAACAAACAAAACTCCAGTAGTAATACATTAAGGTCATGTACCATGGGCTCACAAACCAATTTTGTTACAAGAAAGAATATAATCTGTGAGCAAATATGCCCATACATATTCACAAAAATATAAAACTATAATTCCAGCAATGACTGACTCTTGTGTTATATTTTAGACACCTCTGAGGATGAATTCATCTTTCCAGTCAACTGAGACAATTGTTTTTCATTTATTTTTCCTCCAACACTGGCATTTATTCAATAATTATCTCAAGGCTTTATATTACATTCAGTGGATGACAAAACGATGAATAACTCTGGCTACCCTTAAGTCTACAATTAAAAAGGACATATAATGTGTACAAAACTAATTATAGAGTTATAATCCTCAATATCATACGATATTCAGAAAATTAATTGCAAATGAAAACAAGGTACCACTGTAGCCTATTAGAATGACAAAAATCCAAAACACTGACACCACCAAATCCGGAACAACAGAAATTCTCATTCATTGTAGATGGGGATGCAAAATGGTATAGTTACTTTGGAAGAAAGTTTGGCAGTTTCTTATAAAACTAAACATTCTCTTATTGTATGGTCCAGCAGTGGTGTTCCTTGGTATTTATACAAAAAAACAAAAATTTTACGTCCACACAAAAACCTGCACATAGTTGTTTATAGCAGCTTTTTCATAATTTCCCAAACTTGGAAGTAACCAACATGTCATTCAGTGGGGAAATGGTAAGTAAGCTGTTGTACCCCTTGACAATGTAAAATTTTCAGTGCTGTAAAGCAATGAACAATCAAGCTATGAAATGACCTGGAGGAACCTTAAATGTACAATACTAAGTGAAAGAAGCCAATCTGAAAATACTACATAATGCATAATTCCAACAATGTGACATTCTGGAAAATGCAAAATTAGGGAGACAGTAAAGGATCAGTGATTCCTAGGGCTTATAGGAAGAGGAAGGGATGAAAAGATAAAGAAAGCACAATGAGTTTTTAAGGCAGAAAAACTACTCTGTATGATACTATAATGATGGGTATAATTCATTATACATTTGTCCAAACCTACAGAGTGTGTATTTGTCCAAACCCAGGAGTGAACCCTAATGTAAACTATGAACTATGAGTACTAATGTACTCAGTTTTAAAAAATGTACTACTCTAGTTGGGGGTGTTGATATGTGTAGAACTGTGTATCTCTGGGGGCCAGGAGTAGGAGGGAAATATTTCTGTAACTTCCATGCACTCAGTTTTGCTGTGAACCTAACACTGCTCTAAAATATGAAAGTTTTTTTTAAAGCTATATTATAAAGAAAAGCTGGCGTGTTGCAAGAAAGGCGTAATCTACGTGCTCTGGGAATTTTGTAGAAGACAATGATTCTGGATTAGAAAAATTTTATGGAAGATGTAACCATATGTATGAATAATAGTTTTTTAGGGGTAGTAGTTAAATATTGCACACAGAGAAGAATGACAAGGGTAAAAACATTGGCAGATGTACATGCAAAGTCATCTTCTGTGGAATGGCACATAGTTTCCTTGGACTGAAAACCAGAGAACACTAGTGGAGCAATGGGAGCTAAGATTTGAAAGGTATACTTGTATAATTCTGCAGTTGGCTAGAATGTTTTTTTTTTTTGATGTACTCATTTCTGAATCTATAGATAAATAGGAAGGCTTAGAGGTGCAGTCACACAATTAGTAATAAAGAAGTTTGTTCATCTAATTCCCAGACCAAGTTTTCATTATTTTATGTTTTAGCAATGTAGAATATTCTTGAATGTTAAAATAAGGGGTTTAACTTTATTCAGTGGACCCTTAATGATTTTGTTTTATATGTTGAAGAGTGGCAAAATGGAACATGATCTTAAGAGCAATGTAATACAAATGAGCAGAATAGATTATGGAAAAGTGGAGAAATTCAAACATCGAGAATCTTGTCATTTTGTTAGGGTAGTTGCAATGAAAATGGAAAAGGGGACTTGGCATGATTTGGGGTTTGAAGAAGCAATTTGCCACAGTCATTGTACGACAGATCAACCTTTAAACACTGTGCAAAAGGAACAGGACATGAAAGTTGGGGTTGAAGAAGCAACAATTTTATAATGCGGCTTTGTATTATATTAGCTCTTAAAATAAGCCCCTATTACATTGTAATTTAAACATAACTATAAAGAAAGAAAGCATTTTTAAAAGGATAATAGGGCTATAACATTGTACAAAATGTGCAAAAATGTTACATGGCAGGGGAAATATGAGGCAGATGTGTGTCTGATGTTAAGTAGTATATAAGCATGAGTTTATTTTGGAAATATTACACCTGAAGATTTTTACCACATAAGTGAAAGTTTTCTGGGACGTAGCAGTAAGAGTTAGGAATTCAACAAAGCCAAACTGGATTGGCAAGTCATGCTTATAGAAGTTGTATCATTGGAGAAAAGGGGATGTTAAGGTGAGTAAAGAAAAGGACAGAAAAAATACACACATTTAAGGAATGTGAACTTTTATTGGACATATTAGTTCTTAGATGGTCTAGGTATGTGACAGTGAATGGACAAAAATCTTTGCCTTCAGGTAGCTAGTGAGACTAGGGAGCGTTTCTCAAAGCAAAATCTTTGACCTACATTATAACCTGCCTGAGCATCAAGTGGCCCACGGGCAGTTTAACTGTTCCAGAAGAAAAGGGATGAAACACTTGTTAAAATACATTTAATAAATATGAAATGCAAGATTAATTATGATGTAATTATCATCAGATTACATTCTTAATACAGTCTCAGTGGTGGTTCATGACTATTATATACTTGGTTGTTTAAGTACTATGAAGGGGAGATTGGTCACTGGTCTTGGCTAGCATTCAGTTAATAGGGAGCAAATCAGGTGGCTAAAGTGCTTTCATGTTTCTGTTTGTATCTGTGAAATTTTCATATTATTGTATTGAATTACATCCTGAGTTCACAGAAGTGGACCAGGAAATAAAATGATTTGTTGACATATAAAAGTGATATAATTCACAATGAAGTAGACAGAATGGAGAATACAGGTGTACACATATCAGGATTAATAGATTTTCAAATGTAACTTTTCCACAGAGCAGCTGCAAAAGAAAAATTACATAGAAAATATGATGAATATCTGAAAATTGGATTTGGACTGTATCTGCCCTCTTTCCCTTGCCCATTGGCAATGATGAAACTTTTTATGTATAATATTCCATAGTATGTATGTGCCAAATTTTATTTATTCATTAGTAGATGGACATTTTGAGAAGTTTCTACATTTTGTCTATCATGTTCTGCTATGAACATTTGTGTACAAATTTTTGTGTGGTTATATGTTTTCAGTTCTCTAGGCTACTTGCTTACAAGTGGAATGGCTGGGTCATATAGCAACTCTGCTTAACATTTTTAGGAACTGCCAAACTAGTTTTGAAGTAGCTGTACCATGTAAGTTTCCACAGCAGTGTATGAGGGTTCCAAATTCTCTACATCCTTACCAACATTTTTATGTTCCATTTTTTAAATTGTATATATAGGATAGAATCATCTATGGCTTGTATTTCCCTAATGACTAATCTTGTTGAACATTATTTCATGTGCTTATTGGCCATGTATATATTTTCTTGGAGACATATCTATTCACATTCTTTGCACATTTTTAAAAATTGGTTTGTTTTTTTATTGGTGAGCTGTAAATTTTTTTTTATATATTCTGGAACTATACCCTTATCTGATATATTATGAGCAAATATTTTCTTTAAGTTGACTTTTTACTTCTTATCAAAGCATTCTTTGATATGTAAACATATTAAGTTTTGATAAAGTCCAACTTACCTATTTTACTTTGGTTGCTTGTGCTATAGGTGTCATATATAAGAGATGAGGGGCCCCTGGCTGGTTCAGTTGGTTGAACATCTGCCTCTTGATTTCAGTTCAGGTTGTGATCCCAGGGTCATGGGATTGAGCCCTGTGAAGGGCTCCACACTGACTGTGGAACCTGTTTAAGATTCTCTTTCTCCCTCTGCCCCTCTCCCCTGCTTGTGTGTTTGCTCGCGCTCTCTCTTTCAAATGAAAACAAAAACAAAAATAAAAGTGTTGCCTAAAGCAGAGTCAAAAAATTTTGCAGTTACGTCTTTTTCTAAGAGTATTATAGCTTTAGCACTTACATTTAGGTTGTTGATCTATTTTGAGTTAATTTTTGGATATGTTATGAGATGGGGATCTAGTTCATTTCTTTTGCATGTGCATATCCAGCTGTGCTTGCACCGTTTGTTGAAGAATATTCCCTCCCCAATTAAATTAGCTTGGCACCTTTGTCAAAAATCATTTGACTATAGATGTATGATTTACTTCTGGATATTCAATTCTACACTGTTGTCGTATATGTCTATCTTTAAGCGAGTTCCACACTATCTTGATTATTGTACCTTTTTAGTAAGTTTTGACAATGAGAAGTGTGACTTATCCAAGTTTAACTTTGTTTTTTAGATTGGTTTGGCTTTTCTGAGTCCCTTGAAGTTCCATATGAATTTTAAGATCACCGTGCCAATTTCTAAAAAGAAAAATAAAGAAGACAGTTGGAATGTTGATAAAAATTGTGTTGAATCTGTAGATTAATTGGGGAATATTGCCATCTTAACAATATTGTCTTCCACTCCAGGAACTTAGAATGTCTTTACATTTATTTGCCTTTTTATTTTTAAAGAATTTTAGCTCTACTGAGGTAAATTGACATAAAAACTTATAAGATATTAAAATGTACATCCTGGTAATTTGATATACGTATACATTGTGAGAGGATTCCTCCCATATAGTAGATTAACCCATCCATCAAGTCACATATTTATCTTTGTGTGTGTGTGTGTGTGTGTGTTTCTATGCACTGATCTTTTGATGAACTCTTGGGTTGTTACTGTATGTTGGCTATTGCAAATAATGTTACATTGAATATGGAGTACAGATATATTTTTGATATTTTATTTTCATTTCTCTTCCATACACAGAAATGGGATTACTGAGTCACATAGTAGTTCTACTTTTAATCTTTTGATGAATGTTTATATTGTTTTTTTTTTTCATAATGGGTGCATCAATTTAGATTTCTACCAACAGTGAGCAAGTTCTCTTTTATCCACATCTTTGTCAACACTTGCTGTTTCTTGTCTTTTTGATGATAACCATTCTAATAGGTGTGAAGTGCTATCTCACTGTAGTTTTGATTTGCATTTCCCTGATGATAAGTGATATTGAGCACTTGTTCATGTACCTGTTGACCATTTGGATGAGACTTCTTTGGGAAAATATCTGTTCAGATCCTTTGACCCTCTTTTAAATTGGATAGTTTGTTTTTTTCCTGTTGAGTTGTATGAGTGCTTTATATCTTTGGGTATTAACCACTATTCAGATGTATGGTTTGCACAGGTTTTCTACCAGTCTCTAGATTACCTTCCATTTTGTTCATAGTTTCCTTTGTTGTGCAGAAGGTTTTTAGTTTGATGTAACCACATTTGTTTATTTTTGCTTTAATTCCCTTTGTTTTTGGTGTCAAATCCAAAAGATCATTGCCAAGACTGATGTCAAGGATTTTCCTCACTATGTTTTCTTTTAGGAGCTTTATGGTTTCATGTCTTATATTTAAGTCTTTAATCCTTTTCGCGTTGATTTTGTGTATGGTGTAATAGAAGTGTAAGTCTTTATTTCAACGGTATTTTGAAGTTCTCATTGTATAAGTCATTTCTTCTGTTAAGTTTTATTCCGGATTTTTCTTTTTGATGGTACTGTAAAAGGAATTGTTTTTTTTTTTAATTTTTAAAAAAATGTTTATTTATTTATTTTAGAGAGAAAGAGTGCAAGTGATGGAGGGGCAGAGAGAGAGGGAGACACAGAATCTGAAGCAGGCTCCAGGCTCTGAGCTGTTAGCATAGAGCCCTATGCATGGCTCCAACTCACGAGCCATGAGATAATGACCTGAGCTGAAGTTGGTCAACTGACTGAGCCATCCATGTGTCCTTGTTTGTTTATTTCATTTTCAACTTTTTCATCGCTATTTTATCAAACCTCACTTGACTATATGTATTGCTAAGTTTATTTATTTATTTAGAGAGAGAGAGGGAGAGAGAATGTGTAAGGGAGGGGGACAGAGAGGGTTAGAGAGAGAATCGCAAGCAGGCAGAACCCGATGCTAGGCTTGAACTCATGAACTCTGAGATCGTGATCTGAGCTGAAGCCAAGAGTTGACGGAGCCATCCAGGCGCCTCTCACCTGACTATCTTTATCTTCTATCCTGCAATCTTGCTAAACTCCTTTTCCCCCAATGTCATGATTTTTATTCCTTTTTTTCTTAATTTCTGTGGCTAGAAACTCCACAACAGTATTGCATGGAGTGACAGGAGCATATGCTCTTGTCTTCCTTAGGATAAGAGAAAATTAAGTATAATGTTAACTGTTGCTTTTTTTGTAGATGTCCTTTATCACTTAAGGAAATTTTTTTCTATTTCTAGTTTGTTGAGCTTTTTTTTTCCCCATAAAAATGTGTTGAATTTTGTCAGATGCTTTCCCTGTATCTATTTACATGATCATATTTTCTCCCTTTATTTTATTAACATGAAGCTGTGAAGCATTACATTGATTTTTTTATATGTTGAGTCAGGTTTATTATATTCCTGTGCTAAATCCCACATGATCATAGTATTCATTTTTTTAATATACTGCTGGATTTGGTCTGCTAATTCTTTGTTGGAGATTTTTGTATCTAGATTCATAAGAGATGTTGGCCTCTAGTTGTGTTTTCTTACGATGTCATTGCATAGTTTGGTATCAGGGTAATGATGACCTTAAGGGGTCAGTTGTCAAGTATTTCCTCTTCTGTTTTTTAGAAGAGGATATGAAAGGATGGGGTTAATTCTTCTTTAAACATTTAGTGTAATTCACCAGTGATGAGAATTTAAAAACATTAAAAAATTTATATTTAATCTTTTTATTTTTTATAGGAATACTTAGATTTTCTACTTTTTTCTTGAGTCAGTTGTGGTAGTTTGTGTTTTTCTAGCAATTTGTTGACTTTCAACTATATTATCTATTTTTTGTGTAAACAGCTATTCATGGTGGCATCTTATAATTCTTTTTATTTATGTGAGTTGGTAGCAGGGTTCTATCTTTAATTATTTTAGTAATTTGAGTGTTCTCTTTTTGAAATTGGTCAATCTAGTTATAGATTTATCAGTGGTTTTGACTTCTCCATGAATTAACTTTTGGATTCGTTGATTTTCTCTTGCTTTGCTGTACTTGATTTCATTTATTTCTGCTCGTCTTCTGTTTAGTTTGCTTTGTTTTTCTAGTTACTTATGGTGGAAGATTAGGTGTTATTTATTTGAGAACTTTCTTCCTTAAATGTAGGTATTTACCACAATAAATTTATTTCAAAGTGCTTCTTTTACTTTATCCCATTAGTTTTGATATGTTTTGTTTTTGTTTCCATTCAACTCAGTGTTAATTGCTATTGAGGACTGTGTTTTTTTTATTTTCCACGAATTTGTAGGTTTTTCAAATTTGTTATTGATTTCTAATTTTTTAAAGTTTATTTACTTATTTTGAGAGAGAGAGAGGCAGAGAGAGAGAATCCTAAGGAGGCTCCACACTGCCAGCACAGAGCCTTACATGGGGCTCAAACTCACAAACTGTGAGATCATGACCTGAGCTGAAATCAAGAGTCAGATGCTTAACTGACTGAGCCACCCAGGTGCCCCCGATTTCTAATTCTTTATATCGTGGGTATAGAACAGACCTTATATGCTTTCAGTCATCTTTAATTTATTGAGACTTATTTTGTGGCCTAGCATATGGCTTATAATGGAGAATATTGTACATGCACTTGAATATATATTTCTGCTGTTGTTGGGTAGGGTGCTCTGTAGATGTTTCTGAGGTTTAGTTGGCTTGTAATGTTTTTCAAGTTGTATATTTATTTGCTGGTTTTCTGTCTAGTTCTTTTCATTATTAAAAGTTGAGTATTGAAATCTCTAATTATCAATTTTGAATTATGTACTACACTCTTAAATTCTGTCAGTGTTTTCCTTTTGTATTTTGTGGTTCTGTTCTTCAGCATATATGTTAATAATTGCTTAAATATAATATTAATATTATGTATGTATATTAATATATAACATTAAATATTAAAATATTAAAAATTTTAATGTTTATTTTAGAGAGAGAGAGAGAAACAGAGACAGGCAGAGAGAGAGGGGGACACAGAATCTAAAACAGGCTCCATGCTGTCAGCAGTCAGCACAGAGCCCCATGTGGGGCTCAAACTCCTGAGCTGTGAGAACATGACCTGAACCCAAGTCGATACTTAAACTACTGAGTCACCCAAGCATCCCTATGTATTACTTTAAAAAAAAAAGTTTATTTATTTATTTGAAGAGAGAGGGAAAGAGAGAGAGAGAGAAGAGCATAAGAGGTTGCACATGCATGAGTGGGGGAAGGGCAGAGAGAGATAGGGAAAGAGAAGCCCAGGCAGGTCTGCACTGTTACTATGGAGCTGGCCTTGGAGCTCAGTCTCATAAACTGTGAGATCATGACCTGAGCCGAATCTATGTATGAACCGAATCTATGTTCAGAAACTTCACTGAACTCCAACTAGGTTAAATTCAGATAGATCTTTGTCATTGCTGCCCAGTTTGATTTGGTTTCTTGGCGTCTCAGTCTGCTTGGGGTATCATGACTAAATACTATAGACTTTTTGGCTTAAACAACAAAATATTATTTTCTCACAGTTCTGGATACTAAAATTCCAAGATCAAGGTACTAGCACAGACAGGTTTTAGTCATATTTTCCTTCTTAGCTTATAGATGGCCACCTTCTTGCATGGTGGGAAGAGTGAGCATACGCTCTCTGATCTCTCTTCTTATGAGGGCACTAATGTCATCATAAAGTTCCATGGCCTCATCATACTCTAATTACCTTTCAAAGGCCCCATCTCTAAATACAATCACATGGGTTTTAGAGCTTTAGCATATGAATTTGGGGCAGACAGATCCACCAGGTGTGGAGTTCAGTGAAGTTCCTGATTACATAGATTCAATTTTTTCACCAAATATGGAAAGGTTTTCCCCCATGATTTCTTCAAATATTCTTTATGCCCTTTTCTCAGTTCTCTCAGTTTGAGATTCCTATGATGCATTTGTTTGTATGATGTCCCACAGCTCTCTAAGGTCTGATCATTTTTCTTCTTTATTTTTAACTTTTGTTCCTCAGAATTCTGTCAACTTTATGTTCAGTGATTCTTTTCTCTGCCTGCTCAAAGAATAGCTTCTGTCTTTTCTTCTGCTTTCTTCTGCCTTCTGAGAGACAATTGTTTTTTTATTTTTCTTTGGTTCTTTATATATTATCTTCTTTCTTCAGTTATTTGTAAATATTTTTAAAAGCTGATTTATTTTTTTTTCCTGGTAAATCTAGTAACTGGGTTTCCTCTGAGACAGTTTTTATTGATTGCTTTTATTCTTGCGTATGAGCAGTACTTTCTTGTTTCTTTGAATGTCAATTTCAACATCTTACTAAAATATGGACATTTTAAGTAACATTATTTGGAAATTCTGGAAATAAGATTCTCTTCTTTTTTCAAGGGTTGTTGATGCATATTATGGTTACAGATGTTTTTATTTAGTGTATTTTTAAATGTAATTCTGTAGAATCTATATTGCTTGTCAGATGCAGCCACTATAGTATTTTCTCAGCTTAACAAAGAACAATGGTCTTTTAATTCCTGGAACCAGTATTTGCTAAGGGGGTCTCTGTGTTAGGGTAGACTTTTGACACTCAGCCAGTTTGCTTACAACTCTCCCCTGGCCTTTATTTTCTGCTTGTGCAAAGTCAAAGTCAGCTAGAGGTGAGAACTTAGGGCCTTCTTAGACCTTTTTTGAGTGTGTATATGCCTTTGTGCATGTGTGTGTTGTTTTGGATTCCTAGGGAATATGTTAGAGCCTTTCAAAACTACATGGATATCTTATTCCCTAGTTTTTACTTATAGGCTTTTGTTTAGTCTATTGTTTGAATCAAATGGTATTCACTGTTGTAGGCAGCTGTGAAGATAAAACATTTTCTCGTAATTGTTTTCCATAAATGTTCATGAGGTGAAGGCTTTTCACACTGGGTGAGTTCCAAGTCAGGTCAACTTCAGACAGCTTGTTAAGTGGGGTCTTCCAGGGAACCACTAGACAGGTAAAATAATGTGACTATTCTTTGGGGCAAAAGCTTTGAAAAAGCTCAGGTTCCATTCTCTTCCCTCCAGTGGCTAACAGGCAGCTTTTAACAATGTGGGCTGTTATTTCTCAAGGCTATAGTAGAGCAACACATTAGGAGATAGAACTAGAGCAAGTTAAAATACCATAAATTTCACTGTTCTTTTCAATATTTAGCTCTTTTTCTTTAATGAGTGCTTGCTGGGTTTTTAAGGCTTTGATGAGTTTCCGGTATTTTATAAAAGTGGATTCTGACAATTTTGTCCATTCTTTCATGGCTTTTAGGAAGAACAGATTTTCAGAAGTTCTTACTCGGGCATTGCGGTTTTGATGTCACTTCTATATACTGAATTTAAATAGTACAGTTTAAGCTCCCTGCCCAAAGTTTTGGGTATTGGGCTGGAACTTTAGTTCAGGATCATTCTAAAGGGGCAAGCAAAACAGCAGGATGCTACTCACTGAATAATGCAAGGTAATTTTCCAAGCATCATCCACATTCTTCACTGTTAACAGTGTTGTGCTGTTCAGTTGCTCAGATTCACTCTGTGAGGATATGTGTTTCCCAAAGGACTTTTAAACTTTAATAAGTTAATAAAAAGTCTTAATTGCATTACATTCCCAAATGAGGAGATAGTGAACAAGTATTATGATTGAAGTTAAAATAAACAGTATCATTCACACTGAGATATCACATATCAACGTATCACCCAATGTTGAGAAGATACTTTTCCTTAGTAAAAACACATTCAGATGACACGTGGCACCGTTAATATTTTATTTTTGTATGACAAAGTGCAACAAAGATTTTCTATTCAATAATTCAAATAGTACTTTAAGGACAGATAAAGATATATGGATCCCAGAGAAGGTTTGCAGTTTGGTGACTCTTAAACAGATATCCTTAAATAGGGGCGCCTGGGTGGCTTACTCGGTTAAGCATCCGACTTTCGCTTAGGTCATGATTTCGCGGTTCATGGGTTCGAGCCCCACGTCGGGCTCTGTGCTGACTGCCAGCTCAGAGCCTGGAGCCTACTTCAGAGTCTGTATCTCCCTCTCTCTCTGACCCTCCCCTGCTCACGCTGTCTCTCTCTCTCTCTCCTAGAAATAAATAAGAAAACATTAAAAAAAAACAACAGATATCCTTAAATATTTTTTCAACATTTATTTGGTGGATACAGGGAGAAACTGCATTGATAAAATGTTTACTTCTTTATTTTCACAACAAAAATTCTTAAAATAACATTTTATCTGATTTGGAAGTATGATTTTTTATTTCAATTGAATATCCAACTAAACCTGGATAGTTCAAAATTATATTAGCATTAGATTAATATTAATTAATATGTTGATGTCATTATCCAAAAATGTTTCATTTGTTTGTAGTTATAATACTGGGAGGTGACATTAAATGGATATATTTTAATAATTTCAAATATATAACAACTTTACTTGGGTGGTCAAAAGCACATTTTGTACTAACTTGATTATATATGTATATATTTGTATAAATCTACATATGCATATATGTAGTGTGTATACATATGTACAAAGGCATACACATATGTCTATTCATAAATGTAAAATCCTAGGTTAGAGATTATTGGAGTTTTAAATAAAATGTTTATCTCGAGGAGTACCTTATCCAGATTGAAAGAGAAAATATATATACTTTGAGTAAAATCAAACCGTAATAAGGTATTGGATTAATTAAATGACAGGTGATATTATATTCTTAAACTTATCAACAGATTGAGGCTTTTGATTCTTGAAGGAAGGTCAGGATTGAGGAAGCATGAGTAGTTTGGATGATTAAGGAAGCATGAAGTAGTTTGGATGATTAACTCTTGAGTATTTTCTATATTGTAAAATACTATGAAACTCCATTAATTTTATAAATCCTACTCAAGTTGTATTGATGACACAATGTCTGAAAAAGAAAACATATAATTTTGATACATGATATGTTTATGATAATTAGTTGTCAATCTGGCGTTGATATTTCCCCTTAATGGCTTACCCAGTGCTTGAATTAGCAACTGTTTAGATGTTTAAACTATATAAATAGAACACTAGCGACAATGTATCAAGAATAATAACCATTTTAGTTGCTACAAAGATGGAAGGTTTTATCTTCAGAGATTATTGACACTTATTGACATTTGGCTATAAATGAACAATCTTATAATTTTTCTTTTAATTATTATTTAGTATGTAAACTATACATTTTTCATGAAGGTTGTAATTGGCAAAAGTTAATTTTACTTTGATATTTTCCTAATGAAGTTATTTTATTTTTCCTAGAATACTTAAAAATAGCTTGACATGTTAGAAAATACAAAACCCATCTTTCTATATTCAACAAAAATATTTGAGCATAGAATAATGGCCTCAAAAGATGTCCTCATCCTGATCTCCAGATTCTGTGAATATGTTAAGACAAAAGGGACTTTGAAGATGTGTTTTAGGATTATAAAATAAGAGTATTCTGGAATGATGGGCCCAGTTAATCCCCAGGGTTTTTATAAGAAGGAAGACAGAGGGCCAGAGGTGAAAAAGGAGTTGTGAGGACAGAAACAGAATTTGGAATGATGCACTTTGAAGATCTAAGAACACACCGTGAACACAGGAATGCAGGTGGCCTCTAAAAGCTGGAAAAGCCAAAGAAATGAGTCTCCCTGAGAGCTTCCGGATGGGACCTGAAGAAATTGTGGGTGGGGTGAAGTGAAAGAAGCATGTACAAAGGCTAAGAAGCAAGAGAGAAAATAGGTTAAGAATTGAAAAAAGAGGAGTGCCTAGGTGGCACAATCGCTTAAGCATCCTACTCTTGATTTCGACTCAAGTTACAATCCTACGGTTCATGGGTTCGAGCCCCATGTTAGGCTCCACACTGACGGTGCAGAGCCTGCTTGGGATTCTCTCTCTCCATACCTTCCCTGCTCTCTTTTTTCCCTCTCAAAATAAATAAACTTAAAAAAGAAGAATTGAAAGAAGAATGCATGGCTGGAGAGCGGAATAAAATGGGGAGACCTGCGATAGACAATGTTAAAGATTTCATAGGGCAAACCATGAATGCTTTGGCAGTTCATATTGATAAGTATATGTTACTTACACGTGTATTAAGAATAAAATGTAGCGGGGCGCCTGGGTGGCTTAGTTGGTTAAGCGTCCGACTTTCGCTTAGGTCATGATTTCGCGGTTCGTGGGTTCAAGCCCCGCGTCGGGCTCTGTGCTGACTGCCAGCTCAGAGCCTGGAGCCTACTTCAGGGTCTGTATCTCTCTCTCTCTGACCCTCCCCTGCTCACGCTGTCTCTCTCTCTCTCCTAGAAATAAATAAAAAAATATTTAAAAAAAGAATAAAATGTAGGGTTTATCGTGTAAACTTTTAACTTATCAAAGTAAATGTTTAACTTATCTATTAACTTCAAGAATTATACCATTGTATACTCAAGAAGCTTATAATAGTATACTTTTAATTCCCCGTCCTGACTTTTATGTTATCATTGATTTTCCCTGTAGATATGTGATAAACTTCATGATACACTGTTTTGTTCATATAGGAACAATCTGCAATGATATTTACATAATAAGAAAAACATTCTAATATATTTACCCAGCTGGTCATCACTTGTGTACTCCTCACACCTTTTTAGAGATCCATATTTCATTTTTTATTACTTGCTTTTGCATGAAAGACATTTCTGCCTGGAGGATATCAACATTTCTTGTAGTTTAAGTCTGTTAGTAATAAATTCTTTTGGCTTTCTATGTCAGACAATTTATTTTGCCTTTATTTTGAAAGATACTGTAATTATATATGTCTATATATTTTTAATATACTTAATTTTTTTTTAATTTTAGAAAGAGAGTGAGCTTGAATGAGGAAGAGGGGCAGAGGGAGAGAAAGCATCTCAAGCAGGCTCCACTCTCAGTGTAGAGCCCAATGTGGGGGTCGATCCCATGACCCCACTCTGGATCATGACCTGAGCCCCAGTCAGAAGTCAGACATTCAACTGACTGAGCCACCCAGCAGCCCCTATGTGTCTATTTTTAACATTTCATTTTTTGTTTTCTATTTACCTTGCTCTTTTTAAATCTTCCCTTTCCTACTACCTTGACATTTTAATTTATCTTTTTACTCACTTTTCTCTTTTGCTGATTTGGAATTTATATACTAGATTAATCTTAACAGTTGCCATTTACAATTGATCATGCATAATTATTAAATTCTACATCTTGACCTTCCTGCCTACCATATCGGACATAAATCATAATCTTTTGTTATCAAGGATTTGGCTCATAGTCTTTCTTCTTTTTTACCCCTGAATGTAGACAATATTATTGTTCTCTTTTATATTTAGTTATTTCTTTAATGCATGCATTGTATATATATATATATATATATATATATATCATGTTGCTTTTATATGCTCTTCAAATTCATTAGTTTCTTTCCATATTTTTTATTCCCGTCTGTTAGGTTTTTACTCTGGAGAGATTTTTTTTTTCCTTGAAATTAAGTTCCTTTAGTTAAAATTCTTTGGGTGGTTAAGTTCCTTAATTTTCTACCTGAAGATCTTTTTATTTAGATCTGTTATTTTAACTTTTTAAATCCTTTTTAAAAAGGTCTGTGCATTTTCCACATTACATTGTACCTCCTGTTGAGAAATGCGCTGTCACGCCTATTATCCTTTCTTTATAGATGATCTCTTTTTTGAAGGTGTTCAAATCTTTCTCTTTCTCTTGCCATGGTGTTTTACAGATTTACTACAATGTATCTAAGTGGAGATTTAAAAATCATTACCCTGGGGCACCTGGATGGCTTATTTGGTTAATTGTCTGACTTCAGCTCAGGACATGATTTCACAGTTTGTGAGTTCAAGCTCCGTTGATGGGCTTTGCCCTGACAACACGGATCCTGCTTGGGATTCTCTGCCTCCCTCTCTCTATGCCCCTTCCACCTGCTTTCTCTCTCAAAAATAAAGACATTAAAAAATAAATAATACTTTCTAATAGAAATATCCTTTCTGATATATATTTCTGAATTAATGACTTTATCAGTTGTGAAAAATTCTGTTATTATCAAATTGGAGGGAAAGAAATGATATAAAAGGGAATAGGCAGATCTAGAAAATATTTATTTAAAGGGAAAAACAACAAATGTGGAAAGTTAGGAACTCAAAGATTTCAACAGAAATTCTGATAACATTGAAGAAAGAGTTGGTGAACTGAAATCTGAATGTGAAGATATTGCCCCCAATGCGATCTTGTTTTCCCTATCATTGCTTTCCCTCTAATTCCCTGCACTTACAAATCAGGTTTTTTTACCCTACTTTGCCAGAACCTAAGGTTTAGTTTCTTCCTCTGATTCTCTGATTTCATTTTACCATTTTTAAATTTGAATTTGGGTCCTTCAGGCTTTCTCCTACTCATGTACAAGGCCAGTAATACATTTACAATATGTATACATGTGAGAGAATCAGTTGGCTCAGATTTTCATTTTAGAAACATACTTTAGGACACTCTGAGAAGAATAAATTGTAGGTGACAAAGATGAAATTGGTAGAACAAGTAGTAAATTGAATAAGTAACCCAAGGAAGAGATACAGGCAAGTGTCAGCAGATTTGAGAATAGTTCAATAGTTATTGCTTAGTAATTGATTATGTGGGAGGTATAAGAAATCCAAGATGACTTTTTTTTTTTAATTTAATTTTTATTTTTGAGAGATAGAGATAACATAACTGGGGGAGGAACATAGACAGAGAGACACACACAGAATCCAAAGCAGGCTCTATGCTCTAAGCTGTCAGCACAGAGCCCCATACAGGGCTCGAACTCATGAAATGTGAGATCATGACATGAGCTGAAGTTGGATACATAACCGCCTGAACCACCCAGGCACGGCCAAGATGACTTATTTTTATTGTTTTTTATTTTAAAATGTTTTACATTATTTTTGAGAGATACAGACAGAGCTTGAGTTGGGGAGGGGCAGAGAGAGAAGGAGACACAGTATCTGAAACAGGCTCTAGACTCTGAGCTGTCAGCACAGAGCCCGATGTGAGGCTCAAACCCATAAAGCACAAGGTCATGACTTGAGCCAAAGTAGGATGCTTAACCGACTGAGCCACCCAGGTGCCCCCAAGATGATTTACTTATTTTAAAGGTTAACAGCACTTTAAAATGCAACTATTCCATAACTGTTCTAATAACAACTTGAGTGTTACAAATTTATAAGCTTTGGATAATATTGTTCTGTTTCTTTAGTGGACATTATTATAGTTCTATATATTATTATCAGCTCAAGTTTGAATGATATGCCTCTGATATTGGCAAGGTGGGGAAATTAATATAGACAAATTTTTGCGTAATCTATTTACTGTACAAGACAAACATCTTTCAATTCCTCCCTGCTTGCCTATGACAGAATGTCTATTTCAAATCCAGGTGCAAGCTCCATCTTCTAAACTGGCATGCCTTGTTGAACTGGAAATTGTAAGGTGGCTGTTTTTATGTTGTGTTCTTTTATTGTTTTATTAATATTTTTCTATCAAACACTTTAACTCCAACTTATGAATTAGTTGGTATCTATTGATCCAGGTAAGCTATAATGTGGTTAAATTCTGTTGGAGTAGTGGATAAAAACTGTGAGTTTTCTATCATATGATGCTTGGGAGGTTTGACAATCTTATAATAAGGTTAATAAATATTTTAAATATAACAATTTCTTTTAATATAACATTGCTTAGTGAGTGAGCTGGGTATGTACATATAGGTTTCTCTGGCTCTGTATTCAGTGTTGAGAATCTCTAAAATGTTCCCAACTCTTGGAGACATGTTTTGAAAATTTTCATTCAGTTGGCTTTTTTTTTCCTGGAGTTTATACATTGAAAAAATATAGGATTGTTTGTCACAACTAATACCATTAAAATAAACTTATGCTTTAAAATTGTATTTATTTATTTTTGAGAAAGAGAAAGAGAGAGAGAAGAAACAGCGGCAGTAGGGAGGGGCAGAGAGGAGGACAGAGGATCTGAAGTGGGTTCTGCACAGACAGCAGAGAGCCTGACCTAGGACTTGAACTCACCAACTGTGAGATCATCACCTAAATGGAAGGCAGTGACTTAACTGACTGAGCCACCCAGGCACTCCTAAAATAAACTTATGTTTTTAAAAGTGTAGACATAAACTTTTAAAAATAGATATTTATTATCTAATACCTGCTTATTATAGATTTATTGAAAAGTAAAGAAAAAGAAAGAAAAAATAACCTTTTGTCCTATTATCTAGAGACATCTACTAACAAAAATTATATATTGAGTGTATGATATGTTTCTTTCAAATCATTTCTTAATTCCTCAATTCTCATTCCTCAATTCTAGTGTGCACTAGTATTAAATGACCGTTAATTATTCACTTTGAAAGCTTTAGTTAGCAGCTCTGTATTATGTTCTATATTTTAATGCCCTAATATGTATTGTACCTTGAGAAAATGGAACAATACTTGAATATGCAAAGATTGAGACCTACCTGAAAGCATGCCAGACCTGCTGGGAACTAATCATACCATGTGAAATAATAAAGAGTGAGGAGCTAGGTCTTTTCAAATGGCAAAAGAAGCAGTCCTGAAGTCCCAAAGCTTTTCTGGTTACTTCCCATTCAGTTAAACCTCTACATACTGGACCATGAGGTATTCTGATCATGAGCCTTCTTCTGTGAGATCCTGATGATATAAAGTGACATGTTAAACATTAGTCCATATATATTCTATGATTTCTATACAAGTCTAGCTCCCAAATGAAACATATGTTTGCCTTTAATCAATGTGGGCCAAAAAAAGGAGTTAATTTGGCACGTAAGGGCATGGGTAAAACTCAGTGGTAGATAACAAACTGAGGTTTGACAGAGGGAGGTGGGTAGGAGAGGGACTGGGTGGGGGATGGGCATTAAGGAGGACATTTGTTGTGATGAGCACTGGGTGTTGTACGTAAGTGATGAATTCTACTCTTGAAACCAATATTGCACTCTATGTTAACTAATTAAAATTTAAATTAAAAAAATCATTAGGGAGATAGTAGAAACATGTCTGCCCTTACAGTGATAGTTTGGCAGTTTGGAAGATGATTAAAGATAGATTGTCTTTATAGTTCTCCTATTCAACTGTATCACATTTAAAGTGAACTTCTTTAGAAAAATCATCCTTGGAAATAACTGCCTGGTAAAATTAAGTATTTCAGTCTAAAGATACCAGGACATACCTGAAGTAACAATCATATAACACTTCAGTTTGCATTTAAGGCATATGTCTAATCTCAGAACTCTAATTGAAAGATTCTTTATGTTTTAGTATGAAATTTAGTATACAAATATGTATACATATATACTCACATATATCCATACATATAAGACATCATGTAAAAATTTTTTAGGCAAAGTGTTAAATCAAATTGAGCAATGCTGTTCATTTCCCCATGAATTTTCTGCAGTTAAAGATTATCTTTGCCATAAGTTGTAAGTGACCAACAATTATTTAACTGCACACTGATTCAAGTATCTCCATAAATGTTTGGAAAAATCAGTGATACAATGTATATTCAACAACAGGTGTATTGCTTACGAATTTATTTTCAAATTTTGTGGATCTTATTTAAAAGGTAAATATGAAAAGCCTGGGTTTTAGCAATAACTTATTACTGCTCAAGAAGAGAACAGATCCATATTATAAACTATAGAAAACTGTCCTGAAAATCTCAACTAGAAAATGAAAATAGTTTCTTTGGGTTTTTTTTCTTCATCCTAAACAATAGTATGTTTTATGTTTTGTTTTGTTTTGTTTTCAAAATTGTGGCCCCTTTTGAAACCAAGACAACAGTCCCCATTGACTTAGCTGCCAGAAGAGACACTCTTCTCCACCATGGATCCTTTTGCTCCAGTAAATATACACGTGATTCAGTTCAGTTTCTGTATGCAATTTTGTTTTTTAATTTTTAATTTTTTTGAGAGAGAGAGCGCACACAGGCACACGAGAGAGCTCAAGCACATGAGCAGAGGAGAGGGGTAGAGGATGAGAAAGAGAAAATCCCAAGCAGGTTGCTTGGTCAGTGAGTGGGGGCTCGATGGGCTCAAATCCCACCACCAAAATCAAGAGTCAGATGCTTAACCGGCTGAGCCACCCATGCATCGTGTGTGCAGTTTTGAATCATGGTGAAAGGTGCCTCTAATGGACAAAGTTTACCTAGCTAGGGGTGGCAGGACACCTCCTGCTGACAACACCCCCTGCCCGACGGGAGCCCCAGGGCAAGCGGAGCTGTTGACTCTGGGAGAAGTCTGGGCTTGCCTAGGGCCCCAGGCTGCACTGGCCGCCTTCTACTGAGTGGCTCTAAGGTGGCTGCCTTCTACCGAGTAGCTCGAAGGGAGTCTACTCTTCTCTCCCCCCAATGCCAGGAAAGGGCATTGGGTGTCCCAGTAGTTGGAGATAAACCTAGGTGGGCATGGAGGGCGGGCAGCAGGCTTTGCAAAGGGGCGGGGACGCGGAGGGAATGGGGGAAGATGCCCACAACCCGTGGGAGCACCCCCGCAAGGCGCCTCGGCGCAGCTTGGATGTGGAGATGGACTGAGGTGGGGCAAGCTTCCATCGGTCCCTCGGACCTTTGGAAGGTGGCACGCACGACCCTCGCGCCTCTGGGTGACTGTGGCTCATTCCCGAGAGAGTAGATGCCTCTCCTGGTGCCGGCGAGGACAGGGTGGTGGAGCCTCTTCTCAGGCTGCTGTGGGTCCAAGCCAGGTCACCAGCCCCTGCCTACTTCTTCCGAGTGCGCCCCCGGGCCCAGCCGCGTGAAGGACTCAGATCTCCTCCAGCTCCGCGCCTCTCTGCACTGGGGGCGGGAACGCCGGAGGGAAAATGGCCTTCCCGCCCCCGGCCGTTGCCCAGGCAACAGGGATGTGGGCCGAGGGAGCTCGGAGCGCAAGTGGCTGGAGGACCAGCCGGGACCCGCCCGGGGTCCGGGGAGGCGGGGCGGGAGGTTGGCTGCCATGGGGCACCTTTCTCACCTCCGCCCCTCCAGTGTTGCCATGGAGACTGCTCGGTACCTTCAGTATGTGCTGCTGCTGGCGCCGCCGCCTGAGAAACTGCTGCTACCTGAGCCCTCGTTGCCCCAGAGGTCTCTTCCGGGAACTCTAATCCAGCACCTGCCCCAGATCCCCTCCCACAAACAGGAAATGACAGAGCAGACTTCCAAAATTCCCGGGCTTCCTCCCCCACGCCTTCCTTTATTGGGCTTTCCACCCAGAATTTTATGTCTCCGTGTTATCCACAGTTAAAGGTCTGGAGGATGAAAATGTGGCTTCCTTTATACTGTGTCTGCATACACCTCTTCTGTTGACAGCTTATTCCACAGATCACTCTCTTGGGCTAAATCTAATTATCAACAGAGATTTTAAAAAAATTAATTAGATATGGGAAATTCCTACTTTTTCCTTATACGATATGTATCATATAGGAATTTTCCTTTTGCTGAAATTAACCACTCTTTAATAAATGAATGGAATAATTATGTGTTGGAATATCTGGGGACAGAGAAAGAATGAGCTGTTCAGAAGCCCCTTCTCTGTGTTATTTTTTTCCCCCAGTCTGTATGCCAGTCCAGTGCTAAAATGTCTCATTTCTGGGCTCCATACCATCCATGTTTGAGATCAGTTTTTGGCTTTGCAAGGGAGGTTATTTTAGCATGGGTCTTTGCCTTTGAACTGGGATGGGAGGTAAATTAAATACCCTAGAATATTTACACTTAGTTCAGGTTCAAGATTTAGTGCATGGATGCATCTCTAGTGACTACCGACATGAATGCACTTAGGCAAGGAGAGCCCTCCCTGATTAAACAAGTTGAGGCATCTGTGATCTTGAATTGCCAGCCATACCCTGGCAAGCACAATGAACTGCTGGTGGCCTCAACCCCTTGCTTCTCAAATTTCTTTAATGTTTAATGTGTATATTGTACGGCTTTCATTCTCTGGAAGCACCCTGGTAGTTTTTGCTACTGATAATCATGAGTTTCCTTACATAGTTCTGCAATTTTGAATAGACTAGCCTTTTCAACTGACTTTAATACTCCCTCTTTAGAAAATTCCAACAATGCCGAGTAACACTTTCCTAAAGCTGATAGGAGAAGTACTTACTAATTTAGTTTCGCCACACTTGCTGTGTCATGGGGTTTTCAAAGCCACCAAAAAAGATGTCTGTATAGTCCAAGCCCTATGTAAAGCTATGAATTTGAAACACGTTTGTCTTCAGTGTCCTAATCTACTTGGTTGCAGCCTGTTGGGTTTCCTAAACACCAACTCTGAAACCCCCCTTTCATTTGCCTTCCTACTTAGCTTCTCCTAAGAATTCAACCCTTTTCACCTAACCTCTCCTCTTCCTTGTAAATCTGTCTCCATCTTTTTCTGTCTGTTTTATAATCTCCTTCAAGCCTTTTTATCATGCTTTCCATTTTTCCTCTTCCTTCTTTTATATTGCCTGTTGGTCTTCTGCTTTACCCATTCTTCATATTTTCCTGGGTCTTCTCTTTCATACCTAAAGCTTCATCTGCCTCATTATTCTCTCTTCTACATCCATGCTGTCATGTCCAGATTTTTCTCTAAATGCTAGACTCTTATTCCAACCTACTTTATGGACATTTCTACTGGCCTGTCCTTCAGGCTCTCAAATTCAACGTCTCCTTCACTGAACTATGTTCCTCTTCAAAACTTGCTTCTTCTACTGTATTTCATATTTCAGTTAATGACCTTACTACTCCCCCAGTTACACCAGATAAGAAACATAGAGCCATTTATTGATTCTTGCATTTATCTCATCAAATTTCTTATTGGCTTCTAGGATGTTCCAGATAGATACTGTCATGAAGCTTAATTCTAGTGGGAAAGATAGATTAATACATTTATGACTAAGTAATACAATTACAACTTTTTAGAAAGTCTGCCACAGAAGTAACCAGGGAGGTATATGATAAAAAGTTCTTGTATTAAGATGAGGATGAGAAGAAGCCAAACATTTAAGTTGCTGGAGAAAGAACAGGCCTGGCAGAGAATAGCAGTCACAAAGATCCTGTGGTAGAGAAGGACTTCTTGTATTCAAGGAATTGACATAAAAACCAACATGCATAGTGAGAAGGGAAAGTGGGGAGCAGTGAGGGTAGAAAGGGAAGCTGGGGTTAGATTTTGTAGGACTCAGTAGGTCCTGATAATGAGTTTGGATTTTATCCTATGTAAAGTTGGAAGCCATGAAAGTTTTTAAGTTTAAGACTGGCATGAGCTGTTTTATAATTTAAAAAGATCATTCTGGCCACAGGGTGGAGAATGAACTAGAGGAGGGGACAGTTTAGAGATGGAGAGGAAATTAAAGACTATAGAAGTGTTAGTGATTAGAATATTAGCGATAAATAACAGGGGAGAGGGTAGAAGTGGGGAGAGAGATGAATGAACTGAGTCCTTGTCACTCAGGTTGGGTCTCAATTTCATTTCTATCCTTAGAGTTCACTATGCCATGTGGGACTTTCCACATCAAGGTACTTACTACTAAATCCCAATTGTTATGATTCTTATTCTTTTATGGCCTTAACTGTCAATGATTGTTTTAAGATAGCTGGTGTGGACAATATACAGAGCAATATGTATGGAAGAAGCTCTAGAGTCAAGCTCTCCTTGAGGAGTTTTCTGTTCCTTTTTGATTTTTAAAGATTACTTCTTTCTTTAAGCGTATGTTTTGTCATTTTATTTTTCCCCGAGTGACTTGAAAAGAAAATGCGTATGGTATTGTTAATCATGGCAAGAATGATAAAATGCCTTTATGTTGGGAATAATTGGGCCTTGCTGTTACTTCATGTGATCATTATAGTAAACACTAATTCCAAAATAAACACTCTCCAGTAATTCAAAACTTTCATTTTCCTAAGGTCCTATCTGCCAATATATATACTGCATTTTATCAAGTATTCACTATTTCATAAATGGCCTGTAACCCATATTTTTCTTAATCAGTTATCAAATCTTCTCAGTACTGAATAGATGAATTAATCCTTTATATAGTATCTCTCCCATCTTTTTCCTTTCCTTTTTATTATTGTTACCTTCTGTTTAAACTAGGCTCTCACTATAAAAATGCATTATCAGGAAATATATACATTATCCTTTTAACATTTCACTGCTTGACTGTTTCGTATTCATGGCAGATGAATTTTCTCAAAACATAGAACTATTCTTACCACTCTCTCATTCAAAAAATTCAAAAGCTGTTCACTGAGAAGAAAATTACAAACTGGCAAAGGATTCATATTCAGGCTATATTTGGAGCTTCTATAAATTAAAAAGACCACCCAATGAAAAATTGGGTAAGCAACTAGGAGAGATACTCAACAAGACTTGTTCTCCAAATGACTAATAAATCTAAGAAAGGACCCTCAATCTCAATAGTCATCAGACAAATGAAAATTAACACTACTGGAATAGTCATCAGACAAATGAAAATCACAACTGCCAGAATGGCAACAATGAAAAAGAGTGACATTCCTAAGTGTCTGTGAGAATGTAGCATAAATAGAACACTGGTATACTGCCAGGGAGACAACGAATATTACAGCTACTTAAGAAAAAACTATTTTGACTTATAAAAGTTGAACATAGATCTATGAAGCAGTTCTACTCCTTGGGTCTACAGCTAGAAGGAATGAGTAATGGGTGCACCAAAAACTGCAAGGAAGACTGTTAAAGCAGAATTATTTCTAATAGCTGCAAACTACTCCATTGTGGATCTTGAGGACAAGGGTTGGATAAATTATGGCATGTTCTATAGTGGAATACTGAGCAGCAGTAAAACATTAAAAAATTCTCCTACATACTACATATATGAGTCCCACAAACATAATGTCATGACAAAGTAGGCAACACTCATCCATGTGGAGAAGTTAGGTAGTGGTCATCTTCAAGGAGGTGTGAACAAGGTTAGTGATTGGGCTGGGCATCAAGATGCTGGTGGGGTGCTGAAACTTACATTTCTTGAGCTGAGTGACTCTTACATGGGTACGTGGGTATAAATTTAGCAGGCTGTACATTTATGGTATGTGCATTCTTGACTCTATATTTCAATAAAAATACTTATTTTTTTTAAAGGTTTTCATTAAATACCATATTAGGTTACTCTCTCTGAATGGACATTCATGCCTCCCACAACTGGATTTTACACCTGCTTTTCAAGTCATTTCCTTATTACATCCTGGCACATGTTCTATGTTTCTGTCAGGTCTGACTAGTAAATGAGGCAGAGGCTTCCATTTTTTCCTATTCATTGCTTTTCTTTTCTTTTTAAAAATAGGACCCTCCGAATTTCAGCTGGACACCTGACTGCCTTTGGCCAATTTACTGACTACATTTTCTAACTTTCTTTGCCTCTAGGTGTGGTCCAGTGATTAAGTGTGGACCAATGCTGCATGAGCAGACATGATGAATGCAATTTGTTTCTTGTACTTTCTCTTTCACTTTTGCTTCTGGCTGGAAACTAGTGAAGTCTAGAAAATCCTTGGCAGTCACATGTTTCTAATAACAAGACTGCTGCACTTGCCAACCCACTGAACTATTAGATTGGAGGGAAATGCATTTCTATTTATTTAAGTTACAGTATTTTGAGATCGCTTTATTATAATATAGTCTCTGTTAGCACACCTAGTATTTTATAAGCATTGTGATTCATATTGACTCTGCATTTAGTGAGACTAGTTTACCTGGAGATTCCCTGACCCAGGATTCTTCTACTGAAAGGATCTCAAGGCTGTACTGTATTCATTGTTTTTTTTTTTTTTCCTCTTGCAATGCATTCCATCTCCTGTATATGTGACCATGGAGAATGTATTCGTTTATCTGAGCCTCATATTCCTCACCTGTGAAATGAGAATGGTAGATGATTAATATGAAGATTAAAACGTTTAATATATGTGAAGTGTTTAGCTCAGTCTGGGACACATATTAGGCACTTAACAAACAGAAGCTTCTTTTCACATTGTAGCTTAAATATACATCATGACATTATAGAATTAAGCAAGGGCATAGCATTGAAGATCAATGAGGGCTGGAGGTAGATTAACCCAAGTTAAGGGTATTTTAAAAACTAGCTCATCATGCTTTATGATTCTAGGCCTTCTAGAAATTTGTGATTATTTCATCAATATTGGAAGTTGTGCAATGTGAACATAAATATACCTTATAAGTAAGTATTTCTACTCTTAAGTTATATGTCCAAAAGAAATAAGCACATGTGTATACTAAAAATATGAACAAAATATTCACAGCAGTATTACTTTTAATAGACAACTGGAAATAACTCACTTGTTTCCCAGATATAGGAGCAAAATTAATTCTTAATTTTGGCATTTATCTTTTAACTGTTCCATGCTTCTCTTTCCTCTTAAATCTTGGGGCTAATAATTTCTTACTATTGACTTCTTAAGGTACTGACTTATCTATTTAAAAAAATGCTTTGGGAAAAATTGCTACAAAATCTCTAATAATAAATTATGCTTGAAATTTTAGTATTTCCTTTCTAGAATCATCTAGCAATTTTCTTGAATCTAAAGTACTTTCTTTAAGTTCCCTTGATAAGGATGGTAAATGCTTTTGGTTTTTGTTTCAAAATTCATTCTTGAATGATAATTTACTTGATTATACAATTCTACATTAATATGTATTTGCCCTTAGAGCCATGAGACTATTATTCTACTGTCTTCTGAGTTTGTGATTACTGAGAAATTTGCAGTCAGACAAATAGCTGGTCTTTAAGAGTAATAACATGCTTTATCTTTCTGGCTGCTTGTTAATATGGTCAGTCTGTGGATCTCAGCATTTAACTGAAATGTATTCAAGAGTGGATTTTTAAAATATGAAATTATTCTGCTTGGAGTTCATTGTATTTCTTAAATCAGAATAGCTCTAGCTAAATAGCTCTACCAATTTTTTGCCATTGTTTCCACAAAGGTGAGACATTTTTTTTCTCAATAAAGAGACAAATTAAAGTAAGACAAGTCACCTTGTCGTCCCTGTTTTCAAATGGGCAGATTTTTCCTATTCCATGTTTTTATTTTTTGCTATAGGTGCTGACCTTTTTTGAGTGTCTTGTTTTTATGTGGAGGTTTCTGTCTCCAGTATTATGGCCCCCTGGTCACATAACCCTAGAAATTTGCCTTAGTCTAAGATCTGTGTATTTTTTATTTTTTTATTTACTTACTTATTTTTAAAGTTTTTACTTTAACTCCAGTTAGTTAACATATAGTGTTATATTAGTTTCATTAGTTATATTAGTTTCAGGTGTATAATATAGTGATTCAGTATTTCATATCTTACCCAGGGTTCGTCACACTAAGTGCTGTTATTTTTTTTTTTAATGTTTTTTAATGTTTTATTTCTAGGAGAGAGAGAGAGAGACAGCGTGAACAGGGGAGGGTCAGAGAGAGAGGGAGTCACAGACTGAAACAGGCTCCAGGCTCTGAGCTGGCAGTCAGCACAGAGCCCGACGCGGGGCTCGAACCCACGAACCGCGAGATCATGACCTAAGCTAAAGTCGGACGCTTAACCGACTATGCCACCCAGGCGCCCCCACTAAGTGCTGTTCTTAATCCCCTCCCCTATTTATTCCCTTCCCCTGCCCACCTCCCCTCTATAACCATCAGTTCTCTAATAGTTAAGAGTCTGTTTTCTGATTTTTCTCATTTTTTTCTTTATTGATTTTTTTTGTTCTTAAATTACACATGAGTGAAATCATGTGTTTGTCTTTTTAGGACTGACTTGTTTCTCTTCGTGTTATACGTTCTAGCTCCATTCATGTTGATGTGAATGGCAAGATTTTATTCTTTTTTATGGCTGAATAATATTCCAGTTTGTGTGTGTGTGTGTGTGTGTGTGTGTATACACACCACATCTTCTTCATACATTCATCTATATATTAACGGACACTTGGGCTGTTTCATAATTTAGTATTGTAAATAATGCGGTAGTAAACAGAGGGATGGATGTGTCCTTGAGTTAGTGGTTTTGCCTTCTATGGGTAAATACACAGTAGTGCAGTTGTTGGATTCTATCTTTAACTTTTTGAGAAACTTCCATACAGTTTTTCACAGTGACTGCACCAGTTTACATTCCAAGAGCTGTGGATTTTACACTATAGCTGCTATTAATCCTTTCTAGTTATTTTATGGTAGAAAGTCTTTCTTTTTTAAAAGAATATTAATTGAAGTGAATATTTATATCCTTGGCATTTTTTTAATTTTTTAACATGAACTGTTTGAAAATGTAAAGAAGTATTTTTAGAAATGCATGCAATTAAAAGAGGCATAATATATTTTGTTATATTTTATTTTTTTGTGTGTTTTCAATTGATTTTTTAATTGACCAAGATTATTTTACAAAAAAAAAAAAAAAAAATGCCTTGAGCTGGTTTTCGGTCCACTGGCTTTTGGTCCACTTTCCACAGTGGTTACACAAAGAAGCAATGCTTTCCCTCTCAAAACCAGCCCATGGCCTTTTCTTTTAAGTAGACTTTATTTTTAAGATCAGTTTTAGGTTTGTGGCAATATTGAGCAAAAACTATAGAGATTTCCCATATATGCCCTGCCGTCTCACATGTATAAGCCCCTGTTATCAAAATCCCATGCCAGACTAGTGCATTTGTTACAATTGGTAAACCTAATTTTACATTAAGATTCATTCTTTGTATACATTCTGTGGGTTTTGACAAATGAATAATGACACATATTTACCATTATAATATATAAATAATAGTTTGCTCTAAAAGTTTTATGTGCTTCACCTATTCATCCCTCCTTACCCCTGGTGACTGGTCTTCATGATGGCAACTGTCTCCATAATATTGCCTTTTCCAGAATGTTCATATATCTGGAATCACACAGTGTGTGCCCTTTTCAGACTGTTTTATTTCACTTAGTAATAGACATTTAAGTTTCCTCCATGTCTTTCATGGCTTCATAGCTCATTTAATTTAGCACTGGGTGTACCACAATTTATTATCCATTCACCTGCTGAAGGATATCTTGGTTGCTTCTAAGTGTGCAGGTTTTTGTGTAGACGTAAGTTTTCAACTCCCTTGGATAAGTACCAAGGAGCACAACTGCTGGATCATATGGTAAGAGAATGTTTAATTTTGTTAAGAAACTGCCAAACTGTCTTCCTAAGTGGCTGTACCATTTTGCATTCCTGCCAGGAATGAATGAGAGTTCCTGTTGTTCCACATCCTTGCAAGCATTTGGTGTTGTGAGCATCCTGAAGTGACGCCACTCTGATAAGTGTGTCGTTGTATCTTCTTATTTCAACTTGTGTTTTTCTAATGCCATAAGATATGGAACAGTTTTTCATATGTTTGCTCCCTATCTGTACACCTTCTTTCATGAAGCTTTTGTTCAGATAATTTACCCATATTTTAATCAGGTTGTACATTTTCTTAGTGGAGGAATTTCAGAGTTCTTTGTGTGTTTTAGATAACAATCTTTTCTCAGATATGCCTTTTGCAAATATTTTCTTCCCATCTGTGACTTGTCTTATCAATCTCTTGACAGTGTCTTTCACAGAGCAGAAGTTTTTAATTTTAATGAAGTCCAGCTTGCCAGTTATTTCTTGCATCCATAGTACCTTTTGTGTTGTACAGAAAAATCATTACCATGCCTAAGGTCATCTACATTTGTTACTATATTATCTTCTAAGAGTTTTATCATTTTGAGTTTTACATTTATGTCTGTGATCCATTTTGAGTTAATTTTTGTGGAGAGTGTATGGTCTCTGTCTGGATTAATTTTTTCTCCTTCTCCCTCTTCTTTGTCTCCTTCTTCTTCTTTGCATCTAGATGTGCAGTTGCTCCAGCACTATTTATTAAAAAGACTCTTCTTTGTTGTATTGACTTTGCTCCTTTGTCAAAGATCAGTTGACTGTATTTATATGGGTCTGTTTCTGCACTTCATCTTCTGTTTCACTGATCTATTTTGATCTATTTGCCTTTTCTTTATCCAGTGTGACACTATCTTGATTACTATAGCTTTATCTTAAGGCTTGAAGTTGGATAGTGTTAGTCCTTTGACTTTGTTCTTCTTTAGTATTGGTTGGCTCTTCTGGATGCCTTTTACTCTTTTTTCCCCTATATTTTAGGCATTTACTCTTTTTTCTCCTATATTTTAGGCATCATCCCCAAATTCCATCTTTTTATATAAAAGGCTTAGTCAGATATTTGAAGGACACAGATTAAAATAAAGTAACAACTAACCTTTGTTGAATGCTTATTAAATTCCATGCAAAGTTCAAGTAATTCTCAAATAAAACCAAATGGATAAGTGCTATAATTATCTTCATGTTATATATGAGGAAACCAAGGCCCAGAGAAATGTATGGGAATTGCCCAGCTTAGGAAGTAAATGGAATATGGTGGTTTGCCTCAATGAGGCATAATTTATCACTTCCCAATACCAATAGCATGAGCTACTGTTTGGCAAAGAGATTCTACAAAATATCCAAGTTAGAGAGACACAAACTATACTCTATTTGGATGTTTAATGATCAAGTACTATATACAGAAGACTACTCTAGGTATTACAATTTCAAAGTAATTATCACCAAGCATCTTCTATGAATTCATTGTGCAAAGTAAGGATCTTATAGTGATGAGATCATTATAATACAACATAGTAGCTGTTTTCGTAATAGTGCCAAACTGGAAGAAACCTAAATGCCCATCAGCTGGAAAATGGACAAACTGTGGCTTAGCCATGCAATGAAATATTATTCAGTAATAAAAAGACAGGACTACTGATGCAAGCAAAAATATGAATAAATCTCTAAATTATTATGCTAAATGAAAGAAATGAGACACGAACAAGTACACAAATACACATCTATAATCCCGGATGACTTATATAAACATTTGGAACAGGCAAATAGTAGACTTTGGTGATTGAAATTATTGGTCATTGCTTTGAAGGGGTTGAGAAAGAGTATGAAAAATATATCTAGGGTGATAGAAATGTTTGTTGTTTGATGCATTTGCCTAAACTGGCTGAACAGTATACTTAAGATCTGAGCATTTCACTGTATGTAAATTTTAAAAAACAAAAAATGAACAAAAATAGCAAATTAAATACTAAAAAATGGGATCGAACAGAAGGATACAGAAGCACAGGAGAATAAGTGTGTAACTTAGGTTTAAGGGGTCAAGGAAGGCTTCAGCGAAGACTGGACATGTGAGATGGGTTTTGAAGGATATACAGGAACTTGCCAGTTGAAGAGGACTCTAGGGAGAAAGCAGAAAATGTTAATTTATTCAGTTCTTAGTTTATTCATTTTTCTGCTCAAAATTACAGTCCATTTATTCTTTGCTTGGTACAATTTTAGGTCCCTGGAAAAAGACAAATTCAGTCTTTGCCCACAGATAGCTTAGATTCTGATGGACACGTCGTGTCATGAATTTTACTGAATTTTCAGGGTAACTTGAGAAATTCAATGTGATTAGAATGTTTTAGAATGACAGGATATAGAGAAGTAGTGGTAGGTAAACTGGGACCAGATTAGGAAGATTTAAGGGTATAATAAATTAAGGAGTTGGAGTTTTGTTTCATAGGCATGAGAGTCAGGTAGAAATTTATAAACCATAAATTGATGTAGTTATAATTTTTAAAGAAAGATTAGTTTAGCAATTTGAAGACACATGGGAACAGTAAGAAATTAATGGAAAAATGATAAAAAAAAAAGAATACTGTTTCCATAGGCTAAGCCAGGGCTCGACTCTACATGTGCTGTCATCTCAGACTTTTGAGTCCGTTGTAGACACTACTAACTCATAAAAGTACACTTTTCACCGAGCCAAACTGAGGCTTTACATACTAGTAGCCATTGTCGAAAATACACTTGGCAAGGGCGCCTGGGTGGCTTAGTCGGTTTAGCGTCCGACTTTCGCTTAGGTCATGATCTCGCTGTTCGTGGGTTCGAGCCCCGCGTCGGGCTCTGTGCTGACTGCCAGCTCAGAGCCTGGAGCCTGTTTCAGTCTGTGACTCCCTCTCTGTCTGACCACTTCCCTGCTCACGCTGTCTCTCTCTCTCTTTAAAAAAAAAAAAAAAAAATACACTTGGCAAATGTAATGCAGCTTATTTGTAATTCCTGGTCTAGGCTCCTGGGCTAGTAAATAAGGAATCCAGTAGAGAAACAGGGGCAGGGGTGGATTAGAGTACCAGTCCAGAGGTAGAATTGTTTGATTACTAGAGGAGAGAAAGATTCAGAATATTAGATTGTGAATCTAGGTAACAACACCATTAAACAGAATGAACATTATCATAATGATAGTAATAGTAACACATAGCATAGAATGTGTTTGGATTCTTGGGGAAGTATGATACTAAAGTTTTGACAAAGATCTCACACATCTCACCAGCTCAATCTTCATATTTACTTTTCAATGGAACTCTGTTGTAGCTCTTCTGATCAAGTTAGAAGTGAAGAATCTTTCTCTCCAGACTCTAATTCCTTTCCTTGTAATTAGATAAATAAAAAATTCTTACTTTGTGTCCATGTGTACCTAACTCAACTGCCATTCTCGGAAATTTCCTAAAACGAAGCCTCTCTTTCTCTCTCTCTCTCTGTCTCTCTCTTTTCTGGGATTGTGACTCACAAGATTGGCTTCTTAACTGTAAAGGCTTTACATTATTTTTTGTTGTCAGCATCTCCTTACAAATATACTCCTGCATTATAGGCTATTGACCGTGGACACCATACATCTTTGATCTATTAATTTTTTAAATCAAGTTTGTAATGAGTATCAGCATCTCTAAAACCCATTTTTATTTGCCTTCCTCTGGTTGCTAGTACTAAAGGAATAAAAGGGGTTTAGCAGTACCAGGTAATGACTAGGTCTGCTAGTGAAGGAAAAATGCAAAAAGATACAGTCATGCTCACACTCACAACCAAGTACTGAATGATCCATAGTAATGACCAAAAAAGCGCAAATGACTTGGTCTTTGGGTGAAAACTAAATTTATATTGAACAAATCAGTTTTCAAGGGGAAAAATTTAATTTTTACCTTTTTTCTCAGATGCTGCAAAAATCATTAATGAGACTAGTGCAGTGAAATAACTGAAAGCCAGGAAATAGGCAACCTAAATAGTAACTGGTTAATCAGTATCTCAGAATCACAAGTGATTTGTATTTCCAGGGCAACAGCAGTCGGTGTCAAGGAAGTGGTGAAAAGTCCCTACTGTAAGACAGTATCTGACAAGGAAAGTTCATTTTGCCAGTATCTGAACATATGGCAAATCAGTGTTTTTCCAGACTTCTTCGTGCTGGCAGGGATTGGCCTCCTAGTAACTTGGATTTCTGTTTGTGCCAAAGAGAGGATGAATATTCTCCATAAATAATTGTAATTATCTTCTCATTGAAGCAACATAAACTTGGAATTCAGTACTGTTTTCTTGAATAGATCATCAGTTTTGGAAAGAAGTGGAATTAAGTTTTCTGTTTTTACAGATGAATTGCTGGTACAAAAATTAATAAATTTTATATAGGTTTGCCTTTCACAAAAACATTCGGTTGAAGTACTCTAGGATGATATACTACATTTTTCTCTTTATGCTGCTTTTATTTTGTAGTTTTTTTTCTTTTCCTGAAAATATTATCTATTTAAAATTCTACAAGTTACCTTGTCTTCCTTTTTAAAAATACAGTTGGTCATTTAAACGCTTTAGGAGATGTTAAAGAATGCTGCAGGTTAAAAGTTCTTAATTAAGTTTAAAACATACTATTTTTCTTAAAATTAGAGTGCATTTCTTCAGTAATTGATAAAATCAAAGGTCTGTTTTTAAAGCTGAAGGTGTCTTACAAAGTATTCAGATGTTTGTTGTTGCTTGATTTTAAATATATGAGTGAACTGAAGAAGTGAGGGCCAAATAGCAGGATCTTCCCATAAGGTTAAAAACGGAGGTTAGGGCTGCAGATGATCACTTTGAAAATTAGCACATTCTGCTGGAATGAGAGTGGAAATGTATATTTCATGTCTCTTTCCTATTCATAGAGGATGACTGCTTGAGCCCCTAGCCCTGGATTTGTATCCTAGCACAACCTAGTGATTGGAGAAAGTTGCTTATATTCTCCATGCCTGCTTTCCTGTATGTAAATTGGAATAGTAACTGTGTCTGCTCCCAGAGAGTTGCTACAAGGGTGAAGGACCCTGCTTATACCTCCCACCACATCAGGGGGGACTGCCTGAGCACAGGGAGGGTTTCATGCACAGCAGCTGCTGTTCCTGTCGCTCATTCAACTCCCATCTCCCTTGCCGACCTCAGCCTTGTAGCTCTTACTTCATCTACCAGTTTTTCTCTTTCATTTTACTACTTATTTTTCCCTTTTTTGGGGGGGGGTCGCATTCATTTCTCTCCTTCATAAATTCATTCATTGATTTCTTCAATTCACCTTCACATTTAAACAGTCACCAGAATGGATGAGTTTTTCCTTCCCAAATTTTCTTTCAACTGCCACTTCCCTTTGCCTCTTGATACAGTGACTCTGGTTCAATCTGGATATGCTGTATACCTTGCTGTTACAGTGGCTGCTTTAAAGCACTGGTCTGATTTTGTGATTCTCATGTTAAAAACCATTGAATGGTTTCCCACTACATCTTAAATAACGTATTGACTGAACTGACATCCGTGACTACATTGGGTCTATACCCCATCTTTCGGCTTCATTCTTTTTAAAAAATGTTTATTTATTTTGAGAGAGAACAAGCAGGGGAGGGGCAGGGAGAGAAGGAGAGAAAGAGAATCCCAAGCAGTCTCTGAGATGACAGCATGGAGCCTGAGGAAGGGCTTGAACCCATGAACCCTGAAAGCATGACCTGAGCCAAAATCAAGGGTTGGTCGCTTAACTGACTAAGCCACCCAGGCACCCCATGTTTCATTCTTACCTATAACTAACTCCTCTCCTGATTCATTCACTGCATATTAGAATCTCTGAAGGAGATGTTAAAAACTCCTATGCCTATATGTACCCTGATCTATTAAATCACATTCTCTGCAGAAAGGACCTATGTATCAGAAATTCAAAGTTCACCAGGAGATTTCAATGTGCAGCCAAGACTGAGAACCAGTTTTAGAGAATAGTGGATTTATCATGCTCTACTTGTTACAGTCTCTTTTGACATTCTCATCTAAACTAATGGTAGACTGCAAACTCCTTCAGGAAGGGAAACATTTTATGAGTTTTTCTTTGGAATTAGCCAAAGTAATTTATCACAGTTTCTTCCACATAGTAGAGGTAATTTCTTTTCTTTCTTTTTTTTTTTTAAAGCTCTTTATTTTGTAAAAAGAGCATGAGAGGGGGGCAGGGGGGGGCGTGAGAGAGAGAGAGAGATTGAGAGAGAGGGAGAGAGAGAGAGCATCCTAAGCAGGCTTTGCACTGTCAGCATCAGCGCAGAAACCAAAGTGGGGCTTGAAGCCATGAGATCATGACCTGAACCAAAACCAAGAGTCTGATGCTCAGCTCACTGAGCCACCCAGGCGACCCAATAGAGGTAATTTCTTAAGCCTTGCCAACACTTTACTCATACTACCCCACCCCTGGGCTTTCTGATTGCGTCTCTTTGCAGAATTATATTCCAAGGCATTGCCCTTAGATAGTGACAGTAAGTTAAGCTATATTTTGGGTCCCTTTCCGTCTCATAGACTGAATCCTCCTCTTTTTCCATTTCCCCATTGCTTTATCTCAGCATATGACAAGGGACTTGCCAATGGAAAATGAATTTATAGAGTCAAGTGAATAGAGTAGAAACAAGCATACCTTTCCATTTAGGTAGGTAGCACTTAGAAAGTATTGGCAAAAATTTGGTATTTTTACAGATGGTGTCTGTAAATTCTTTAGTTTAGGACTTTTGAATATTGAATGTTGGAAATGTATGTTTATTTCATTGTCCTTTTTTTTCTTTATTATGTTGTTTTGTTTGTTGTTTATAAACTGACAGAACTTCATACTGCCTTTATTTCTGAATATTTCACTAAAATCACCATCCCATCATCTAGTTTATCGTGCTAACTTTGTCAGTTAAGGTATCTGTTTGATAACTACTGGACTGAGGAAGGAAAGGTGATAGCTGTTTTCACTCAGTGATTCCTAAACAGTAATTGTGTTATGTTGGCCTTAGTTTTAATTATGTAATATAATTATGTCAGTAGATGTTATATTTGAGATATCAAAAATTTGACCTCCAGGGGCACCTGGGTGGCTTAGTCGGTTAAGCGTCTGACTTTCGCTTAGGTCATGATCTCGGGGTTCGTGGGTTCGAGCCCCGCGTCGGGCTCTGTGCTGACTGCCAGCTCAGAGCCTGGAGCCTGTTTCAGAGTCTGTATCTCCCTCTCTCTCTGACCCTCCCCTGCTCATGCTGTCTCTCTCTCTCCTAGAAATAAATAAAAATATTTAAAAAAAATTTGACTTCCAAATATTTTTCTCTAATTGAGCATCAAATTCTCACAAATTATCTGAATATGCTTGAGTGACATTGTAGTGTCAACGTCTATGTGTATCTTAACACAGCTTACTAATGATACAAGCAGATATAATCTCCTGGGGAGAATGGGAGGCAGAAAGGACTGCAGAAGAGAGATCTACCCCAGAATGATTCTATTCCCATCAGTTCTTGTTTAGCTTCATAATGTAATTGGAAGTGAGGAATTTCGAAAGAAGTTGAATTTGAAACTTAGGAATAGTGTATTCTGAATAGCTACAGGAAGACCAAGAAGAGACATGAAAAACTTTATGATAGTCTTTTAATATAATGGCATATTGATTTCACTGTAATCATGTTAGTATCTCTAAGCTTTGTGTCTCTCACTTACCAATTTCACATTTGCCTTAAAGTTTTATGTGTATATATGTTATCTCACTGATGGGCTCTTCATAAGCTAGCAGGAAGTGAAGTAAGGGTGATTCATTTTAGAGCTTAACTATTATCTTCAATATCATTTTAGTGTGTTATTATAATACAATAAGGGCATAACATTTTTTGAGAACAGACTTGCCATCACATACTCAATTTACAAATTTAATTAGTTTTTCTATCGTGTTAACTTTAATATAAAAATTTTCTAATAGTACCTATGTTTTATAGTACCCTGAAGTGTTATGTTAGATGAGTTAGTTTTTTGAATTCTTGGTATCTAAGGCTTTCTTATGTCAATGGTTGACTACAGGAACTACACTATAAAATATTTACTTAATTCATTAAATATGTCATTTCACTCAACTTGAATGACATAAAAACAGTGGTATCCTGGAGCTAGTTTGTACTAGTTTAAGAGAGCTAATTGTAAATTTTCAAGAATTTTATAAGTCATTTGTTCAACAGCTATTATTAAAAATTAAATTATATAGACTTATTTACTCTGAGAGGTGGTAGATACTCAAAAATGTATCACTGCCTAATTATGTTATTATTATTATTCATATTCTTGTTTTATAAAGTTTATTATTATTTTTGAGAGAGATGGAGACAGCATGAGTGGGAGAGGGACAGAGAGAGAGAGGGAGAGAGAGAATCCCAAGCAGGTTCCATGCCACCAGCACAGAGCCTGACGCGGGGCTCAAACTCATGAAACTGTGAGACCATGACTGGAACCAAAATCAAGAGTCAGATGCCTAACCGATTGAGCCACCCAGGCCTCCCTATTAGTCATATTCTTGAAGTAGTTTTTCTGCTTGATTATCTGGCATTTTCACCATACTGGAACACTGTTGTGGATCCCTTCCTAACTCTGGGTTCAGTGGCTTCACACTGGTACCCTGACCTATGTCTTGGTGGAAGCACTTACACCACAGAAATCAGTAAATACCACACATTGAGGATGGACTTACTGTTTTGTGTATGGTCCTTGTGCTGAAGCTGAAAGAAGTTTCAGTTTAATAACATTTATACAAGGGAGAAATAGTACAATAGTGGACTACATACCATATTAAATTACAGAAGAATTTATTAGAAAGAAGTCTGCAATGAAATTCCATTTGACATATCATAGTTTGAATAAAATAATAGGCTGGTTTTGCTGTATAAGAGTTGAATGCAAGCCAATGAAAGCATTCTGTGAGGATTAGTTGTCGCTATGGAATTTAATAAAAAGTATTACATATTTTGCTACTATTTATAAATTGTATGCTACACATCTTTATGTTATTAAAATTTTAAAAACCTTATGTATTTTGGGAGAAAACAGTTGGTAAACATATACCAACACAGTGCTGGAAGCCTTGGTGATTGAGACACTTCCATTTCCACTCTACATTTATGGGTTTGCAGGCTGTTAGAATTGTATTGTCTGAACTCCTTTTTTGTTGTTTTGCCTCTTTGAAATGAAAATCTATGTTGTTGCAAATGACAATAGGTAGTATTATGTTAAGGGAAGTAAGTCAGACTGAGAAGGACAAATACCATGTAATTTCACTCATGTGCAATCTATGAAACAAAAGAAATGAATAAACAAACAAAGAGCAGAATCACACCTATAAATATGGAGAACAAACTGGTGGTTGCCAAAGGAAAGGGGGTTGGAGAGATGGGCAAAATGGATGGAGACAAGTGGGGGGAGGTGCGCATTTCCAGTTATGGAGTGGATAAGTTACAGGAATAAAAGGCACAGCATAGGGAATGTAGTCAGTGATATTGTAATAGTGTTGTATGGTGACAGGTGGTAGCTACACGTATGGTGAGCATAGTATAATATAGAGTATTTGAATCACCATGTTGTCCACCTGAAGCTAATGTCTTAATGTGTGTCACCCACCCTCAAAATAGTTATAAAATTTAAAAATGCGTATTAAAAATAAAATAAAATAAAACAAAAAAGAAATTAAAATTCAAAGCTATTGGAGTCCGCATATTTTTACAGTGTTTTTGAGGCATAACACACACCATGCAATTCATCCATGTAAACTACACAATTTAATGTTTTAGTATATTTACAGGATATAAAATCATCACCACCATCTAATTTTAGAACATTTTGTCCCTTCTAAAGTCCCTTCTTTGTACCCAGTAGCAGTCAATCCCCATATGCTCCTCTTCCTAGTTCAAAGCACCCAATAATCTGCTTTACATCTGTGAATTTGCCTTTTATGGACACTTCATTTAAAAAGAATCAAGTAATAGGTGTCTTTTTATGTGTCTGGCTTCTTTAACTTAGCTTTATGTCTTCAAGTTTCATCCGCGGCATAGCATGAATCAATACTTTATCCCTTTTTATGTCAGAATAATATTTCTTAGTATGGTTATACCACATTTTGTTTATATATTCAATTCAAAGGCATTTTAATTATCTCTACTTTTTTGGCTATAATGAATATGCTGCTGGATTTTGTACAATTTATTTTGTGTGGACTTATGTTTTAAATTTCTCTTGAATATATGCATATATTTAGGGCTTTTTAAGTCATCTGATAAGTCTGTGTTAAATTTTCAAGTTCCTGTCAAACTTTCCAAAGCACCTGCATCATTTTGCATTTCCACCAGCCAGTGCATGAGACTTCTAAGATCTCCGTATCTTTGGCTATACTTATTTTTGATTATAACAATCCTAGTCAATGTGAAGTAGTATCTCATTGAAACTTTGATTTACATTTCCCTGATTCCTGATGATGTTGATCATTTCTTCTTGTGCTTACTTGCCATTTGAACATCTTCTTTAGGGAAATGTTTATTCAAAATCTTTACAATTTTTTTTGTTTTAGGTATATAACATAAAGGTTATGGTATAGATATATAATGATTATATGATTATAATGAATATATATAATGAAATATATATCAAAATGATCACCACAATAAGGCTAGTTAATATCCCCCACCACACATAGTTATAACTCTTTTTTTTAATAAGAACTTTTAAGGTCTTAGCAATTTCAAAAATGTAATACAGTATTATTATCTATAGTAACCATGCTATATATTATATCTCCAGGAATTATTTATTTTATAACTAGAAGTTTATACCTTCAAAATTTTGACCATCTTCACCCATTTTATCCACATCTTACTTCCTGACCCTGGTAACCACCAGTCCGTTCTTTGTATCTATGAGTTTAGTTTTTTGTTTGTTCACTTGTTTTTTTAGATTCCATATGTAAGTGAAATAATATGGTATTTGTCTTTCTCTGTTTTATTTCTCTTAGCACAATGTCCTCAAGATTCATCCATGTTGTTTCAAATGGAAGGATTTCCTTTTTTTTTTTTTTTTTTTTGTGGCTGAATAATATTCTGAGTGTGTCTGTATATGTGTGTATGTAATACCACAATTATATGGTAGCACAAAATGTGCCTTATATACATATGACCACATTTTCTTTACCATTCATCCATCAACAGATAGATACTTAGGTTGCTTTCATGACATTGCTAGTGTAAATAATGCTGCAATGGAAATGGGGGTGCATGTATCTTTTCAAGTTGGTGTTTTTGTTTTGTATTTGGATAAATACACAACTGGAATTGCTGGGTCATAAGGTAGTTCTATTTTTAACTTTTTGAGGAATATCCAATACTGGTTTTCATAGTTCTGCACCAGTTTACATGCCCACCGGCAGAGTGCAAGGGATCACTGTTCTCCACATCCTCACCAACACTTGTTACTTCTTGTTCTTTTGATAATAGTCATTCAAACATGTATGAAGTGATAGCTCATTGCGGTTTTGATTTGCATTTACTTGATGGTTAGTGATGATGAGTGCCTTTTCATGTACCTGTTGTCCATTCGGGTGTCTTCTTTGGAAAATGCCAAATGATATCTTTCATTCATTTTTTAATTGAATTGTTTGTATTTTTAGCTATTGAGTTGAATGTGTTCTTTACATATTTTGGATATTAACCCCTTAACAGATATTTGATTTTCAAACATTTTCTCCCAATTCTGTGGGTTACTTCACTTTTTTGAGGGTGCCATTTTCAGCATAAAAATATTTTAACTTTACTGCAGTTCAATTAATTTTTCTTTTGTTGCTTTTACTTTTGGTTTTATAACCCAGACGACTTTGCCTTACCTAAGGTTAAAAACATTTACTCCTATGATGTGGTTTATTTTTTAAAGAATTTTAAGTTTTAGCTTCTACATTTAGATCTTTGGTTCATTTTGACTTAATTTTTATGTATGGTGTAAGGTAGGGATTCAAATTTATTCTTTTATATGTGAGTATCCAGTTGTCCCAGTATCATTTGTTGAAAAGACTATTTTTTCCCCACTACATTGTTTGGACACTACTATTGAAAATGGATTGAAAATTAATGTAAGGTTTTTCTGGGATCTTAATTCTATCCCATTGGTCTATATATCTATTTTCATCTCAGTACCATGTTGTCTATTATGTAAGATTTATAGTAAGTTTTAAAGTCAAGAAGTATGAAACTTCCAAATTTCTTCTCTTAAAAGATTATTTTAGCTATTCTAAGTAACTTGCATTTACATATAAACTTTGACTTGTCAATTTCTGCAAAAAACTAGCCATAATTTTTAAATAGGGATTACATTGAATCTGTAAATAAGTTTTTGGAATATTACCATCTTAACAATATTAACCCTCTGTGCTGTGAGCATAGGATATTTTTCCACTTATTCGATCATTAAAAATATTTTATAACAATGTTTTGTAGCTTTCAATATACAAGTATTGCACTTTTTTAACTTTTTATCTAAATTTATACCTTGTATTCTAATTTTTAGATGCCATTGTAAATGAAATTATTTTCCAAATTCATTTTTGGATTTTTTTGCTAATGAATGGAAATGCAGTTGATTTTTGTATATTACTTATTATGATCCTCAAATTTTCTGAACTAACTTATTAGTTCTAACAGTTATTTGGTGAATTCCACAGAGTTTTCTACATATAGGATCATGTCATCTACAAATACAGATAGTTTTTCTTCTTTCTTTTCAATTTAGGTGACTTTCTTTCTTTCTTTCTTTCTTTTCTTTCTTTCTTTCTTTTCTTTCTTTTCTTTCTTTCTTCTTCCTTTCTTTTCTTTCACCTAATTGTACCTCCAAGAAGCCATTAAATAACAGTGGCTGGAGCAGACATTCTTGTTTTGCTCCTGTTCATAATAGGAAAACATTCAGTCTTTCATTATTAAATATTAGTCATAGGGCTTTTAGAGACGTCCTTTATCATGAGAAAATTTCTTTCTAGTGTACTAAGTTTTTCTTAGGAAAGTATGTTGGGTTTTGTTAAATGCTTCTTCTGCATCTATTGAGGTGGTTTTTATCCATTATTCTTTCTTACGGTGTATTATATTAATTAATTTTGGGGGCACCTGGGTGGCTCAGTCAGTTAGGCATCTGACTCTTCATTTTGGCTCAGATCATGATCTTGCAGTTCATGAGATTGAGCCCTGTGTTGGGATCTTTGCTGAAAGCACAGAGCCTGCTTGGGATTCTCACTCTCCCTCTTTCTCTGCCCCTTCCCGCCTCCCACATGCATATACTCTCTCTCAGAATAGAAATATAAACCTTAATTAATTTTTATATATTAAATCAACCTTGTGTACCTGGGATTATCCTACTTGGTTATGACATTTTTAAGTTTTAATAAGAATGTGGGTGTAAATTGAGCTTAATCACAATTGCAAGTAAGCAGATCCATATAGGTGAAGGACAATAGGTGATTGCCCTTCCCCAATGTAATTGCCCTTCCACAATGTATGTGATTTTAATATTATCTTGATTAACACTGAATTTAGACTTTCTTGAAAGAATATTCACTGTTAACCACTGCTAGTGAAGCATTTCCTACATATGTTCCCATGGCCCAATTTATACCCTCCGTACTCTAATTCTGTTCTCTAATTCATACAACCTATGATGGCTATCTAGAGATTTCAAGTCTTAATCCCTGAAATTTGTAAATATTACCTTGTTTAGAAAGAGAGTCTTCATAGATACAATTAAGTTAAGGATATTGAGTGAAGAGATTATCCTGGATCATCTGGCTGGGCCCTAAATGCCTTCAGATAAAATGATTCATTAAGAGAAAGAGACACACAGAGGAGAAACCACCTAAATGAAGAAGGCAGTGTGATATGGCCTCACACCATGGAATGCTAGCACCCACAAAACCTGCAAGAGGTGAAGAATGGATTCTCCCCTCGAGCTTCCAGAGGGAAGGCAGCTCTGCCAGCATCTGTGAATTTGGGCTTCTGGTCTCCAGGGCTAGGAGAAAATAAATTCTCTTGTTTTAAGCTACCATTTTTGTGCTAATTTACTATCAAAGTCACAGGAAATCAGTATACAACTCTAACAATTATTTGTTTCATATTTATTTTCTGTACTAGACTGTGAACTCCACAAAGACCTCGATTATCTGTCTCACCTTGGTAATTTTAGCACTTAGTAGAAGACTTGGCCATATATTTGGTCTTTCTGGGATAATTGTTGAAAGAGTGAATAAGTAGGCTGTGATTCCTACATTGCTCATATTTTATTAACTGTATAAAATTACTCTATTTCTGATTATCCAGCAGAGGAACTAAGAGAAAACTGTATAAATTTAATGAGTTGGAGAAAAGACAAAATTTTATGGGTGGTTTTGCTGGTGGGTAGAGGTAATATTTGGATATCTAGCCTAGGAACAGTGGATGTTCTCTGAGGAGTGGGTGTAGGTTGGGCGATTGGGGGATGGGCATCTGAAATGGAGCTTCCCAGGCACTGTACTCTAGGCTACTACAGTTTTTTGGGAGTAGTTATGGTCATGCTTCCTGCAGTTTCCCTGTACTTTCACTATATATACTGCTCTTGTATCACAAAACAATAAGGGATTATCCATGAGACTCACTATAGAAGAAGGGATGGCTTAAGATGTTAAAGGAGACAATAAACTATTTGTAAAAAAAAAAAAAAAAAAAAAGATGTTAAAGGAGAGAAGTGAGATCTAAAGCCTAATGAGGAATCACATGCATCATAGGTAACTGGAGGAATGGTTCATATTTAACAGAAGTGAAATACACAATGCACACATATTTGAATATATATTTATTTGAATATATATGCAGTTATTTAAATATATATGCATAGTTATTTGAATATGCTGCCTCAGACACTGCTACTTGAGACCTATGATAAATCAGAAAAAAACTAATAAAAACCAAAAAAAAAAAGTACTGCGTGACTTGTTTTGAGTTTTGCAGTGAGCTCAGTCTGCTGGGATTACTGCTCAAAAAGGCTTTTGCCATTTGACTCATTGACTGCATAATAATTTAGCTCAGATTAATCACTTTCTTATGCTGTACACCAACACTAATGCCTACATTGTGTTACTTCAGATAGTGCCTCAGGGTCCACATAAGAACATTGTGTGGGTATGCACGTGTGTGCATGTCTGTGTTGACAAATAGGAAACCTTTTCATGTAAGATTAAATTTCTTTCTTGTCTAATTCCAAATTTCTTACTCTTTTCTTATAAATTTCTTATTTCCCATCATTTATGGGAACCTTTTGCTTTTTGCTACACTTCCTACCGCCATGGCTTATAACCTGTGTGAATTCCCAACCACATCAAATTCTGTTTCTCCTAAGAAGCTGCTTCAGCCAGAGGTGATTATCTTTATTCTTTCAACTCCTAGCGTATGTTGTTTATATTTTTATCATATTCGTTAAAATGACAAGAGTCCCCATTTGTCAAATGTTCACTATATGCCAATCATTGAGTCACATCCTTTTCCTATGTTATTTCATTTGATTCTTACGATTCTGTAAAGCGAACTCTATTATCTCTGTTTTCCAAGTGAGAAAACTGAAATTTGAGAAGAGTGAAATTTAGAGGAATTTTAGTGCTTTGCACAAAACATACTATTTCTGAGTGGAAGGTCCAAAATTCATACCTAGACTGTCTCTAGAGCTTACATTTTTAACTTGAACACTTATTGCCCCTTAGTCTCGTCTTTGATTATATAGTGTTTAAGGTTAAGGATTTCATGTTATTTATTTCTCTAATAACAGCTTCCAATACCCAGCAACTCAATAAATATTGATTGGATGATTAAATCAATATTTAGAATGAAATTGTTGTAATGAAAATTACTAAGCCTTAAAATATATTTTAGAATAATTTAAGAATGTTGTGGTGATGGCAACAAATAAGTCATTATAAAACTTAGAAGATGTTATTTATGGGTAAGCATGATCACTATGCCAAATATCTTTTTTTCATATTTCTTAAAGTTCTATATGTAAATGTGTGAAATTATGCGATATTCACTCACAATTTTTTGAAGTTTGCTATCTGGATGATTTGGCTCAGTTTATCAAACTGTTTTTGTTTAATTAACTCTTTGTGTTAAATACACACTTCTTTATTAATTTTGTCTTTTTCTGTTTGTTTGTTTTGTTTCCAGGATGGTGTAGGGGTAGATGAGAAGCTGTCTTTGCGGCGGGTAGCTGTGGTTGAAGATTTCTTTGACATTATCTATTCGATGCATGTGGAAACAGGACCAAATGGGGAACAAATTCGGAAGCATGCTGGACAAAAGAGAACTTACAAAGCAGTAAGTTAAAAAAACAAAAGACAGAAAATGAGAAAGGCATGCATTTTGAAATTTGATGTTATGTATGTTGGTTGAAAATGGTTTAAATATTTATAAATAGTCTATATTCAATATAAATTAGACCACATCATGGTCACACCCAACATTTAAACTATGATTATTATTACTGGTTCCGTTTTGGTCATATATTCACTAAGTCTATTGCATATAATTTAAATCTGTCTCTAGCACTCTCATTTTGTTTTCTTTAAATATACATAAAATGTGGTAGTCCCAGTCAAATGCCCACAAATGGGAAGATATATTTGTGTTATATATTCAATACATAATATACATTCAAATCAGAACATATGAATTATGGACTGGGTCATATGGACTTTTCTACTACCACTATTGTCGTAATATTCATTCCCCTTCAAATCATACTGTGTATTATAAGTATTTCATATGTAATACTTATATTCACATGGATAAGAAAACTTGATGTACTTTTCTTGTATTATGTTAAATACACCTTATATTAAATACATTTGTCCTGAAGTGTATGCATTTCTTAATTTTCCAGAATAGAGGATTAAAATATATATGTTGTTTTCATAGATCCAATGCCCTTGAACATTTTAAAATGAAAATAGACAATTATGTATATCGTAAATTATGTGGAAAATAGATTTAATTAACTGTTAGATATTGAAATATATATATTCTCAAAATGGAGTTATATATTATTTCTAAAGCTTCTAATTATATATGCAGTTTGACCTAGACATTTTAATCTAGCTTTTATTTAATCAAACATTTTATGAAATCATCTTATAGATATTTCATCCTTTCTAGGAAAATTGAACAGTAAATTATTCTTTTCCAATATGAGCAAAGTATACATCAGAAGTGTTTTATCAGCAATCAAAATAATATCCTTTTTTAGAATTCTTATTGAACTTTGCTTTTGGCTACCTTTTTATTGACTGTTTTCAGCTATATTGATACACAATATCAGTCTGGATCCATTTTTTTTTCAGATACAGAAAAATGTGTGAAATGCTCAAAGTTTCAAATACAGGTACATATGTTTGAAAATTAGCTACTGAGCATAAGAAATAGCTTCTTTTCCATAACTATTTTTTGCTATATTTCCAGGGTCATATCGAATCTTTGTAGTTGCATAATAACCCCTAATACATGTTGTATTTATCTCTCCTTCTCTATGGTTTTGTTTCTTGGCTGTTTCCAAATTGCATGGTTTGTGGGCAGGCACTATTGTAAGTTTCCTTACATAATTCTGCCACATAAACTTTCTTTGACTTACATATCCTAGGAGACATTCTTATCATGACTAATGACAATGGCCTAGCTTCTTATAATATTTTTATGTAGACTAATATTACTGAACATGCTCATTTTGCTTGTCTCCTAAAGCTAGGGTTTTATCTTTGGATATTGGATATTAACAGAAAAAAATATACATTGATCTACTAATATCACTAACTGTATACTCTTAAGATAATGCATTTTCATGAAATAGCTACCTGAACTTGATAGAACTTTGTACGGTAGGAATGCATAAGTTCAGTTGTGAAATGAAAACAAACACATAAACAAAAAAGTGGCTTCATTGTCCGTAGTTAGTGTGGCAGCCAAATCAGTTTAGGTGCCAAAAGCAATTTAAAATTATTTAATCCTTGAAGTGCATTTGTTAGATACCTTTAATTAAAATGGAAGCATGACGTAGACCCAACTCTAACCATTTTCTTAGATGAAATATAGGGAATGTGATCCATTGCCATTAGGCATGCTAGACACTTCCAATAAATTGGTAAACATGTTTCCAACATATATTATGTTGCATTAACATTATGAAGACATTTTCTGCATTTTGGGGTGGAAATACCAACTTTGGAGATATAAGTAGTACTGAAACATCATCTATTCCCTCTTGAAAACATCCTATTTGCAGATTCTTTCCCAAGTTTATTTTTAATTTTCACATCTAAGATATTTTCACCCTTTACTAATATCATGAAGGCTCTCTTTGGCATAATCTTTTGCCTTCTGCTTTCTCTTAATTGAATCCTAATTAGGAAAGATTTCCATTTATAGAGTAATAATACATCATAGAACAAAATGAACCACTGCAACGCCAGCATATCACTCTACAATAAGTTAAGTCTAATGTTAAAATTTAATATAAATGTTCAACTGAAGGGGCATAAAACTAACTGCAATTTGCAATGGAACGGTTTAGTGGTCCTAGGGCCCTACACTGTTGGGTCAGTATCTAATACTCAAGACTAAAGCGAGAATTGGCTAGTCATTGGTAGAGTTAGCTATATACCAGTTGCAATTACAATGGTTCCCATTAAGTTTAAGATTTTTTTCTACTTCTAACACATTAGTCATAGCGCATGCATGATTATGTTTATTGACCTTTTTCTCCCTTTTGCTACATGGCCAAGAAATCATACTTATGTAACTAATCATTAAAGTGTTTCATATTGTTTTAATAATATTATCAATAGATTTAGTGGTCATTTTATTTACTTTGCCTTTTTTGCAAATCTTTCTATGTTTTCACTCTGCAGGAAATGGTGGTCCTTTAATATTGGATTAACTTTTGAATGCTATTTGTTTTTACCTATCTGCAGTATGTCATTCCTTGAAATATCTAGGCATTATACAACTTAACTATCATCGCAGTCTGATCTGATTATAGATAAAATTGGAGGGCATATATTTTACTACTCAAGCTCTTTTTAAAAATCCACATAAAATGACACATTTTAGGAATATGTAAAGGCTATCATAATTATTTTGTTCAGTCATTGGGGAATTCTAGTGTCTTTTAGGTCTTTGCTGGTTTTTGTTTGTTTGTTTGTTTGCATTTATCCTTGTGTACATATGAACTATTACTGCTGCATTCAATGTATTTCCTTCATTATATTTGACTATAGTTAACCCTTGATTATCTATGTTAACAAAGTGGAGAGGAGGTATGGCTCATTCAGCTATCACATTTGAGTTTAAAATAAATCTTTGTACTGAAAATTGAATGCAAGTGTGCTTAGCAATTTGGAAGTTTACTCCAAAATTAGTGATGTAATATTATAAGAAATTGTTGCGAGATGTCTAGTCTTCTAATACTTAGTTCCTCCCAACTTCTGCCTGAACTCTATCTTTGGGAATATATCACTCTTCTTCAGTTGTCTTTTGTCATTTGTATTTATCACAGGCTAAGCACAGCTGCCCTTCCAGTAACATTTCCTAAATTAGGGTCCGATTAGGGGATTAAATTTCAAAGCTCTTTCTTCTACATGGAAAATAAGAGGAACTGGTGGAAATCTGGGAACTAAGGGAAAAAGCTAGTGTTTTCAATAGAGAGAACAGTCTGCATATAAATGTGTGTGTGTGTGTGTGTGTGTGTACATATATATATATATATACACACACACAACTTGTAGTGTGATACAGTAAACCTACATGTATTATTCACATATATAGCTGCCAATAATTACATTCATTTAATTCAGAGTGGAGAACATATGCTCTAGCTAAAAAAAAAAAAAGGCTAGAAGCCAAACAAACTCAGTTTCAGATTTCTAATGTAACACTTCCTATCTGTATCAGTTTTGGCAAATTATTTACTTTTTTTCTCCTCCTGTTTAGAGGGAGATAACAATATGCATGGTGTGGTGAAATAAATGAGTTACTATATGTAAGGTGCTTGGCATGTGGTAAACTTTGGAATAATATTATTTCTCCTTTATCCAGTCGCTACTCATGTTCTAGGTAGAAGAGTAAGCAGGACAAATAACACAGATGAGTCATTGCTTTAGTTATAGTCATGGATATAATTTCCTCTGCCGCCCCGATGCCTCTGTGTTGGGAGATAGGAATAGTAATAACTTTTCATCCATTCTTTTACATCGCACCTTACACATGAGCATCCCTGGAAGTTCACAGTGTAAGTTTTATCTGAGGTTTAACTGGGCAGAAGGGAAGTGTGAAAGCAGACCAGGGTTTCCATGTTCAGGAGCTCCCCTGCTTGATGGAAGGTTATGAGAATCTTACTCATTTTATTTGCTCTTTCCAAAGTTTAAGTCTGTTAAATTACTTTCAGATTAATTTTTTGAAAAACTTTAAAACTGGCTCTCTTTAAAGAATGTGTTTTCAGTATGAATTGAACATCCCTTTCTAGGGATGTACTGTAGAAAAAATAGTATATCATGTAGAATGTATTGTATATTCCTACTCTGAAAATTAAAAAAAGATACATCTTTATTCTGTCAGACTTAGAATACTTAACCTTAAGCTTTAGCTAGCATAATTTTTGTTTGTCCTTTTTATAAATACCTATTGGTTTAGTGTTTCCATGGCTGAATAGCATATTTTAACTTGCACCAGTTTCTGACGATTTGTTGTGTAAAATTTTCTAGGATTCTTGTCAACTTATAATGAGACAAATGAGCAAAATTTGTAGTCATTCTGGTGTGAAAAAATAATACTACACTAAAATTTAAGAGTTCTAAACAAATAATTCAACTTCTTTTTGGCTTAGGCTACAGTTTACTCAGATATGATATGAGGGGGCTCCATTTCAGTTTAGTTCAAACTCAAGGAATAACCCCAGTGTTAATGGCGTGTCTGGGGCCGTCACTGTGCTGGCTACTCAAGAGAGATAGTAACAAAAATGAGTAAATTGCTTGGCACCAGAAGTGTTCAAACATCGGGAATGTATCCTGCTGTTAAAAAGGCATATTGGCTGATAAGCATAGCATAGAGAGAGAACATTTCGTCTCCACTCTTATCTAGAGAATTCTTCTATAAATAATCATGATGATGATAACAGCAATAATGAAAAGGATCTATAGTCATTGGACTTCATATCTCAAGGAATTTAAAAGAGTAATCAAGGGGCACCTGGAAGGCTCAGTAGGTTAAGTGTCTGACCTTGGCTCAGGTCATGATCTCACGGTTAGTGGGTTCTAGCCCTGAGTCAGGCTCTGTGCTGACAGCTCAGAGCCTGGAGCCCGCTTTGGATTCTGTGTCCCCCTCTCTCTCTGCTCTTCCCCTGCTCATGCTCTCTCTCGCTCTCGCTCTCAAAAATAAATAAAAACATTAAAATAAATAAATAAATAAATAAATAAATAAAAGTAATCGAAGGAGGAAGGCACGTAAAATACTATCAAGTGTCAGCAGATCTTCACTGTACTCCACTTTTGTTAAAAATTTTGCAATACTATGAACCATATTATGAACAGGCAGCTCCTTAGTTATAATAGGATTTTAAGCTGCATCACCACACATACAACTATAAGTCAGTTGCATTTATTCTTGCCCAAAACATGATGACTTTGCTATGTATCCCTTGTTTATTTATGGTTTTTCTTCTGTATCTTTATTGTAAACATAACAATCATGTGAAGATCCGTGTTAGCTGTCTTATGGTCTTATAGTCTGAGATAGCATTTAATAAGATTTGCTGGACCTTACTATTGAAATAAGGGGCTATCTATATAGTTTTGCGGTTAGTGCCAGAGAGGCTTTGCTCTCCAAATGTTTTTCCCTTCCCTATCACAGTGCTTCAAGTTTGACAGTTAGGATTTAATTTACTTGGGTTAAAACCATGACCCCTATATCTTTATGTGGGCTTCAAATATCCTTGAGCAAGAAAAGTTGGAGAATAAATTAGGAGGCTAGCAGTTATTGACACCTTGTGTAGTCATTTTACAAACCTGCCTCTGCCTCTCGTATCTAGCAGAGCTTAACTCAGTCACAGAGAAGTATACAGAATAAGAATATGAGTTGTCCTAAATAAGTGTTTTGATGTCTGACACCCGGGTAGCACAGGATCTCCTTGACTTTTGTATGAACCCTACTGTGGCATATGCATACCATACCTGTGACACACGTATGATATTCAGAAGTTGAGATCTCATGTTGTCAAGGCACGGATGAAAAACCTTTACAAACCTTATTTGAAAATATTTTCCAAAAAGAGGATACCATTTATTTTAATATTTTTGAAACATGAAAGCAGTGTTTAAAAATAGATAGAAGGGTTGGGGAGCCTGAGTGTTTCAGTCAGTTTAGCCTCCAACTCTTGATTTTGGCACAGGTCATGATCCCGGGGTTGTGGGATCCAGCCCCTTGTCGGACTCTACGCTCAGCATGGACTGACTCTCTCTCTCTCTCTCTCTTTCTCTCCCTCTCTCCCTCCCCCTCCCTCTCTTTCCCCCACTACCCCCCTTTTCTCTCTCTCTCTCTCTCTCTCAAAATAAAAAACAGATAGAAGGACACATGTGTGAGCACAGGGTGTTGTAAGTGATGAATCACTAAATTCTACACCTAAAACTTTGGAGAAAGACAAAAATTAAAAATTGATAGGAAGTATTAGATTTAAAGCTCTGAAATTTAAATCAGATTTTCTAGTGAAAGTACTATCCAATCATGATTCAATAATAGAATATAAAAGTGTATGCTTCTGTCCCTTCTCACTCCTTTTTCCTAATTTGAATTCTCTCCTTTCCTGCCACAGAGTCAAGTGCATGGGTAGGGTATTACTGAAGCTAAGTGTTGAGGAAAATATTCTCTGGGACTTAGAAATTAATATTATGCTTCTAAGCCAACTTCTTTGACTTAATACAAAGAAATATCAAAGCAAAGTAACATAGCTGAATGAAGGTTCCTGCCTTTTTTACACAGGGAACATTTTTTATTTCATTATTATAAACTAAAGTGTTAAAATTTTTTTAACATTTATTAATTTTTGACAGACAGAGACAGACAGAGTGCAAGCAAGGGTGGGGTAAAAAGAGAGGGAGGCACAGAATCCGAAGCAGGCTCCAGGCTCTGAGCTGTCAGCACAGAGCCAGACTCAGGGCTCAAACTCAGGAACCATGAGATCATGATGTGAGCTGAATTTGGGCACTTAATGAACTGAGCCACCCAGGAGCCCCTACAATGGCTTAAATAAACAATTGTTCTGGATATCAAATAGAGATAGAAAAAAATCTTAGCATTATTCCAAATTCAGATATTTTTATGGACATTCTCTAATATTGAATTCAATGATGATGTTATACAATTATAACTAGTTTGTCCTTCAGACTTTATGAGTACAAAACATTATTCAATGATAGATATTTTATGCTACTTTTGTGAGATTCCTTTTGTTTGTTTGTTTTTATGTTTTCTGTCTAGGTAGATGTTAAAATAATGACACGGTTCCTGATGACAGGGGCACCATGTCTGTTTCTCATATCATAGAAGGTACTCACTTGTTGAAGGAGTACATTCTCCTGGACTTTGTGAAGTCCTTGCCTTTTTGATACCAACTAAATAGTATAAAGATGTTACTATCACCGGAAATAATGAAATAAGATTAGAAGTGCATCCCATGGCTGTAAAAACTGTGCACTGCACAGCCCATGTTTACCTTGAACAGACTGCTAGATTTATGCAATTTTGTGGGTTCTGAATAAGGTAAAAAAAATTATTTTAACACAGGTGCTTCTCATTTTCTTTTCAGGGAAAACTTGAATGCTCCATTAAGCATTGCTATCACCTTTTGGGTGCCTGGATGACTCAGTCGGTTAAGCACTGGACTCTTGATTTCTGCTCAGGTCATGATCTCACGGTTGGTGGGTTCCAGCCCCACACTGGGCTCTGCACTGACATTGCAGAGACTGCTTGGGATTATCTCTCTCCTTCTCTCTCTCTGCCCCTCCCTTATTATCTCCCTCCTCTCTCTCTCTCAAAATAAATAAATAAACTTAAATAAAAATAAAAATAATGCTATCATCTTTGAGGCAGGATGTAAACAGTACTTCCTTTTCCAGACATTGGTTTATTTTGATCAGATATACACTTAAACCTACATATTCCACACACACACACATATATAGGTTTTACACGGGTGATTTCTAAGTATTGAAAACATCTATTAAATAAACATGGTACACATAATGTTAGATCCGCTTTTATATTAGGGCAGCCATACTATTTTTGAAAACTAAAAATTTTTAGCCCAATAAGTCAGATGTATAAAACATCTCAGAAGAAAAAAAAAATCAATGGCATGGCAATTAGAGTTATTACACAGCCATTGTGAAACTGAAGACTAGTGTACCGCCATTCATCAAAATTGATTTATTTCTCATATAGGTGTAGCTAGAATTATCACAGGTGGGCAGATTAATAGTGCAAATCCATTATACTCAGAAGCTGTCTTTTTGGTAGTGGAAATCATCAACAGACATAAACGCTCACCGAAACCAGTTAATCATCAACTAATGTCACAAACCCTGCCGTTAATAATTTTTGTATTAAATGATAATGTCCCAGTGAATAGATATATTCTTTGAAAGGGAGTGGACCTTTTGGAGAAACCATTAACTCTTAATGTCCAGCCTAGTAAATTGTTACTGCAGTGCACCCTTGTGGTAAAAATGAGACAGTGCAGCTTTACAAGAAAGGATGAGAAATGCTTACTAGCAGGTGGGTGATTCTCACTCAGATCCAGAGATTTAAGTATTCCTGGGTATGATGATGGTGTAACAAATAAAAATCTCCTGAATTTCTTCAAGCATATGCATGGGTGCACCTATGTAAATACCTATATAATTATTTAATAGCGATAAAAATATAGCAGGAAGAAGATACAGGATGTGGATGACTAGGATGAAGTAGTAGAGAGAAAATGGTTCCCGTTTTGATGTCAGCAACACTTGTTTTCTTTTCTTTTTTAAATTTTTTTTAATGTTTTATTTATTTTTGAGAGAGAGATAGAGACAGCAGCAGGTGAGGGTCAGAGAGAGAGGGAGACACAGAATCTGAAGACAGGCTCCAGGCTCTGAGCTAGCTGTCAGCACAGAACCGAATATGGGGCTCGAACCCATGAACTGTGAGAGCATGACCTGAGCTGAAGTTGGACACTCAACCAACTGAGCCACCCGGGTGCCCTGAGACTTGTTTTATTTTCATTTTTATTTTTTGCTACTGTGAATAATGCTGCTCTAAGTATTTGTGTCATTTTTTTTAACGTTTATTTTTGAGAGAGAGACAGAGACAGAGAGAGAAAGGACATGAGTGAGGAAGGGGCAGAGAGCTAGGGAGGTACATAATCCAAAGCAGGCTCCAGGCTCAGAGCCGTTGGCACAGAACCCTACCCAGGCTCAAACTCACAGACTGCGAGATCAAGACATGAGCCCAAGTCGGATGCTTAATCAACTGAGCCACCCAAGCACCCCCAGACTTGTTTTAAATCCCAGATTGGATAACAAGTTGAGCTTGTATTATGTGAAGGATTTGTTTTGAGGCTCAGAAAAAATATGTAAAGTTTTTCACGGTAATTCCTTCAAACATATTATATTGAAGGGAATGGAAACTTGTTTGTTTTTTTTTTAAATGTGGAGTTTTTGTGGGGTGACAGATGCTATCAACAGCTTCTTTTTTAAAAAAAAGTATGTATGTATGTATGTATTATTTATCGAGTAAGTGAGGGGGAGTGGAGAGAGAGAAAGAATCCCACCAAGTGCAGAGAGAGAGGGAGAAAGAGTGCAGAGCCCAGAGCAGGGCTCCAGCTCACGTGAAGGGGGGCTCCAGTTCACCCGATGCAGGGCTCCAACTCATGAACCAAGAGATCATGATCTGAGCCGAAATCTGATGCTTAACTGACTGAGCCAAACAGGTGCCTCTACATAGCTTCTTATTAACTAGATTTTGAGAGATTTCTTTCTTTGTATCATCTGTGCTCCTCGTTGGCCTATGGATAACACTCACCCATGTCTTCATTCTTTTTTTTTTTTTCTTTTTATGTCATTTCTTTTTTTAAAATTTTTATCCAAGTTAGTTAGCATATAGTGCAACAATGATTTCAGGAGCAGATTCCTTAATGCCCGTTACCTATTTATCCTATCTCCCTCCCACAACCCCTCCAGTAATACTGTTCATTCTCCATATTTAAGAGTCTCTTATGTTTTTGTCCCCCTCCCTGTTTTTATATGATTTTTGCTTTCCTTCCCTCATGTTCATCTGTTTTGTATCTTAAAGTCCTCATATGAGTGAAGTTGTAAAATATTTGTCTTTCTCTGACTGCCCATGTCTTCATTCTTGACTTTCACAGAATTGACATTATTATTCACTAGCTTTATCAGAAGCAAGTGTCATTTCATGATAGGAAAAAGAAACTAGCCTTTACCTATTTCTTGTCTGTTTATCTACCCTACTCTTCCCCATCCCCGTCATTTTTCTGGGAAGGTCCTCTCTAGTCAGTATACGGCACAGCCGTTTGAGTATGGCTCTGTTCCTTGGCCACAGTAATGGGAAAGGAGGTGAATCCCGGAAGAAACTGACTTAGCTGGTACTTTTGAGAATTTGGAGCTTTGACCAGGAAATCTGTATCCTGGTATGCTTTTCCTCTAAGTAGAGAATGTGTAAACATAGTATCTTTGACCTATGTATCCATTTGTTGTATAATTATTGTATAATCTAAGAGGACATTTCTCATAGGACTCTGTAGGCCTTTGGGCAAGCAGTTGGCTTTGTCCAAATACTCCATGCCATGTAACATCCTTTCCCCTGAATGTTATGTTCCTCCAGCAACACAAGCCCGACTTCCTGTGAGAATCAGAAAGCATCCCTGTTCTCTGTTTCAGGTCACCTCTGCAGCACAGTAAATACCCCAAGTTGAGAGACATTTTCTGTATTTAAAAAAATTTTTAATGTTTATTTTTGAGAGAGAGAGAGAGAGTGCAAGAGTGGGAAAGGGCAGAAAGAGGGAAAGAAAGAGACACAGAATCCAGAGCAGGCCCCAGGCTCGGAGCTGTCAGCACAGAGCCCGATGCGGGGCTCAAATTCACAAACCACGAGATCATGGCCTGAGCCAAAGTTGGACGCTTAACTGACTGAGCTACCCAGACGCCCTGAGGGACATTTTCTAAAGGACACCATGTGGTCAGTTCTCTAACTTAGTATCTCAGAAAATTGTTATTGTCATTTGCCGATTGTTGAGCAATTCAAGAATTCAGACAATGATTTCTGCATCTGTGGCACTTGGTTATTCTCTCACCACTGTGCACATTGCCGGCACGTGTCTCTGAGAGTTCTGTGACTGACTGGACTCCCGAGCAGTAAAGTCTGGCTTCCCCATTTTTTTCCATTTCCCCCAAGATACCTAATTCTTGTCTGCTTTGAATAACTGCAGCAACGGTATTCTTAGGTACCTGTTTCAAAAGAGGCACTGCATCCCCACTGACTAGCAGCACGTAGTAGTAAAGGTCAACTTTAACAGAGGGGATTGCAGTCAGAACCAAGGGAGAGCTTGAATGTGGTGATAAATTCTAGACCAGAAAGTTTGAATTCTTTTTTTTTTTTATTTTTTTTTTTGAGAGAGAGAGAGAGCGTGAGTGGGGGAAGGACAGAGAGAGAGGGGGACAGAGGATCCAAAGAAGGTTCTGAGCTGACAGCAGCAAGCCAGATGTGGGACTTGAGCTTACAAACTGTGAGATCATGACCTGAGTCAAAGTACAACACTCAACCCACTGAGCCACCTAGGCACCCTGGAAGGTTGAATTCTAGCTAATCTTCCCTAAGGCCCAGTAAAAACACTAATATTTCATATTATAAACACTCTTCAGAAGAAATCAAGAGAGGAAGTAAATTCTCCACAATTCCCACTATGTAATTGTGTATTTTAAAGTAGCTCTTTATGCTGCAAGTAATTATATAAGCATTTGCTTTGCTGAGTCATTTTATTTACATACAATATTGAGGGATTCTCTTTCTTTTACTATTAGGAAACATGCACGAAGAAAAACTTTTCACTGCCCATCTGCTCCTTTTTTTCATCTAATATAAGAATTCTCTGTTATGACAATCTGTTTGTCTCTGTCTCTGTTTCCTTCACAGGCAAACATTCTGACATAAGAAGTGACAAAAATGGCATCTACAACTTTAGAGATCTATTACCAGTTGATTTGATTCTCTCTCTTTTTGATGTTGTCTCATTTGCTCAATTGGTGACTATTTTAATTATTGTAAAAAATACAGCTCCAAATTAAAGATGTACATCATTATAAAACAGATAAAACAAAAAGGGAATCAGGATTTTTTTTGCAAAGCAATACAGCTAAGTTTGAACTGTAATCAATGAAGCAAAAACTATTTCCAGTAAAAGTTATTTAACTGTAATTAAATTACATCACGTGCTACTTCTTGTTTGCCTGTGCCGTGATCTCCTAGTGTGTAATGGTGTAATTCCACAGTCATCTGCTTGGCCTGGAATGCTCTTCTCTCAGTTTATCTCCTCAATTCATATCCTGTGGTGGATGTCTGTGCTTCTGCCCAAGCAGAGTGTCTTTGCCCCTTGTCACTCACTCTTAGCATCTCCCTGTCCCTGGAGGACACTGACTTCTGCCACTGTGCTGCCATCACCATTCATTCCCCTCATACTACATTCGATGCATTTGCTTCAAGTTTTCAGATTGCTTTGAGCTGTCTACAGTTTGACCTGAAGTGTCTAAAAATATCCCTGCCCACATTAGACCTCCTTTGGATTTACCAGCCTTCATTTTCAATTTGACCACCTCTCCAGCATCTTCTCTCAACCCTACATCAAAAGTCTTTGCATTGACAGACTGCATTCTTCTGCTTCAGACCAGTTTTTTTTTTTTTTTTGCATTACATATCACAACCCCTTAGTGAGTTATCGAGTCGATTTAGTGGGTTGTAAATCTTTAAAAAAATGAAATGGAAGGAAATAGAAATTATCAATTTATAAATGTGTATATGTGCTAGCTTATCATGTAAAATAGATTTGTGCTGTGGGTCTTCAAAGTTGGAAAGCATGACTTTAAGTGGGGACTGTGATTTCAAATTGCCTCCATGCTTTCCAGTAATCACTTTCACTTCCCCTGCCTCTCACTTCAGCTCTTGGTACAGTCTTAGATTTTCCTGACGTAACAGTTTGTTTCAAATTTAAAATCACCTTCAGGCTCTACCCCATATTTTCACTCATCTTAGATAAATATATCTTGTGAGATTACCAGATTTAATGAATACGACAGAGGATGCTCAGTTATATTTGAATTTCAGATACAAAATAATTTTAAGATGTTTGTCCCAATATTGCATGTTTATGTGGGATTCATATTTAATTGGGCATGCTGTGTTTTATCTACCACCATAAATCCTATTTAAGAACCATCACAGACCCTAAGGGCAGAAAAAAATGCAGTGCCTCCCCTCAATCTGTAATTCAAAGTAAAAACAGTCATAGCCCCAAATACGTGTAAGGATGATCTGAATTTGCTGTGTTACCCTCAATTGCTTTTTTTATTAGAAATTAAATTTCTCCAGTTGTGAAAAATAATAAAATAAAAAAAATCATAAAACCCAGCGCTAGGTATTCCTTTCTGGGCCATGCCACCCCCCTCAACTGAGTGAAAAAAGCAAAGAGAGCTGATGAATGATCCAAGAAGAAAGAAGATGATCACAAAAGAAAGAAGGAAAAGGAAAAGTGGACCATGCTTTGACTGAAAATAGCAAATGACGATGGCGCCAGAGTCATAGCAAATCAAGCCATAGTGCGGGAGTCTTAGGAACTCAATGGGATTTCTGTCAGGGTACAGCCGTGACTTTGGGGATGGGGTGCAAATGCATCATCAACCTGGTTTTGGAGTTGGAGACATTATTCAGGTAAAGGAATGCAGTTGGTCATTTCACAGGCATTTAGGGGTCAGACAGTTACAACATAGCACCCAGATCTTTCTAAACAGTACTTAGGGTTTTGAAGCAAAAGTTGTTGAGGTCCATGGTGAATGCAGTTTTGTTGTAGGTTGGCCAAATGCCTGGCTTTTAGGCTATTTGAATATTACTATACATGCACTTTTTATCTGAGAGCATTTATGTTGAGTCATGATGAAAGCATTTTTCAGAATGACTTTAGAATGAATCAAATAATTAGTAATAGGTGATTCCAATAATTTGATATATCCAGACATGTAGTAGTGTAGAACCATATGTAGAAGTATTCAGGGATAATTATACTGTCAGTGCAAATGTTTAGGTGAAAGATGAAAATGTTTTCATCTTTGTTTTTTTCTTTTTTTTTTTTTGAGAGAGTGTACAGGTGAGAGGGGCAGAGGGAGAGAGAGAGTATTAAGTAAGCTCTGTGCTCAGTGTGGAGCCCAATGTGGGACTCGATTCCATGACCCTGGGATCATGGCCAGAGCTGAAATGATGAGTTGGATGCTCAACTGATTGAGCTGCCCGGCTGCCCCATAAATGTGTTCATATTTGATAGACAGTTTCCATATGCACCTCTGCAAACTAGTAATTATCTCTGTAGAAGTACAATGATGTTTACTGCTCATCTTTTCTCATGCATGAAATGGGTGAAAGAGAATCCATATAAATATAAGAGCAGACCACTGGCTGGACATTTCAGTTTTGCAATACATCTAGAAAAATGTCTGAGCCAGGTGTTATAGTATTTGCAGGCTTTTTTTATTTTTTTGTTCTAATTCCTTCCTCTCAAGTGTGTTCAAAGATACACAATGTGTAAAGTAGATAAAAGCAGAGTAGCCCTTGTTTAATAGAAGATACTACCCTTGTACTAAGACTTCCCTTTCCCCAATAGAGGTCTCTCTGGACTATCATGTGCTGCTATTTCTTTATGAATCAGGACATATGGGGTCTTTAGATTTATAGGCTTTATTCAGTTATCTTTCAATTTTGTTAGTTTTTTTTTTTTTTTGGAAAAATTTATTTATTTTGAGAAGGAGAGCACGTGAGCAAGGGAGGGGCAGAGAAAGAGGGAGAGAGAGAATACCAAGAAGGCTCCATGCTCAGTGCAGAGCCCACAGCGGGGGTTGATCTCATTACTGTGACTGAGATCATGACCAGAGCTGATATCAAGAGTCAGGTGCTTAACCAACTGAGCCACCTGGGTAGCCCTAAATGTTATTACTTTTTAAAAATGCAATTTCTATAGTTGGATTATCCATTTATGTACACTGCAGGTGGTTTGTGATAGAATAGCACCATATTATATATCACAGTACCAAATGTAGCAAGATAAACAAATTTCACTAGCAGACTACTTCTAATTTGTTTTTTGTTCAGAATCTCAAGAAGGTTCATAAGCGAAGATATCAAAAGTTTGGCTCCCAGGGCAAATTCTTCCATAAGTTACTACATGGTATCCAGCAACAAACATGGCTTTAATTCCAGTGAAATAAAAGTATTATCACTATTCTCTAAATTAATTTTATAAAGTGAAGGCAAAAGTAATTTTAAAAATAGTATGATTAGACCAGTTTTATTTGCTCGGAGGCTCAGAATCTGAAATGGAGCAAACTATATACCAAGACATCAAGCTGAGAAGTAACACAATTTGGGTTGATAAATCTTTGGACTTTAGCTGTTTTGTCTTGCTTTAAGAAGCGTGTGCTAATGCTTATAATTCTCCAGCATCATACAGTGTCTCCATTTCAGCTCACGTGTTAGGGTTGACTCTTAAACCAAGAATGACTTCTCTACTGGTAAATTTCCTTCAACAGTTAGAATGCTTATTCCTTTAGAAATAGGCTACTCATACTCCTTCTTGTACATTCTATTAAAAGCAGAAGCCCTGTGACTTTTGTTCCTGGCTGTTAAATACGACAGCATTGTCTCAAAGACATCACTTTGGCCACGGGTTCTGCTCAACAGCTCATTTCCTGCAGGTGGAGCGGTCCATCGTTCCTGCGCAGTCTGGTGTGTTTCTTGTGGAACTTTGTAACCTGAACCAAGGTACAGAAAATTCGACTGCCCCTTGTATTGGGAATGTCACCCCAAGCCAGTTAGAGCACCTTAATCTTACAAAGAACCTCACACTGGGGAACATGAAAAATGTTTCAGCATGTTAGCCTATGCTATGAAATTAGTATTCCAACTCTTTATGGATGAGACCGTCTCTCTCTCTTTCTTTTTGAATGCTGATAAGCAGGAGAGGCTATAAAATACAGTGATTAAAGGGATAGTCTCTGAAACCAGCTTGTCACCTGAATACTGTCTCTTCACTTGTTCCACAAGTTTTACAACCTCTCTGGAACTTAGTTTCCTCATCCTTTAAACAGAGATGACAGTGGTGATATGATAGTAATCTCTTCCCTGGATTGTTGTGAGGATTAAAGTAGAAAACCCATGTAGAATCCTTAGCATAAGCAGTTTTTAAGGACTCAATTCATGGAAAACGTAAATGCACATGTATTGCTCAGGAAACATTTCCTTTTGTATAAAACAGGAAGAGTGAGTTATAGTTGGCATATATTGAATGATATCTTCATTTTGAAAATTGTCAACTCTGTACCATTTCAGGAACCAGAGTATTGTGGACATATATACAAACTGAGTACATTTGGAACACTTTTCTACTGAAAATATTCAGAAATTAAACAGTTAAAATTAGAGAAGAAGAGGCTGGGGACTGAGGAAAAGAGACATAGAACAAAGAACCCTGTTTTAAAATTCTTCTCTGTTAGCAATGCTGCTATCACAATTTTATGGCTTGGGTTAATGAGCTAAACTTGCATCTTCTAACTGTGAGACACACAGTCTGAGAGAAAGTACAGCAAAGCGGCAATTTGTTATTATATTATTTTGATTGATTGATTAACTTCTTCAATCTTTCTAACTCAGTGTTACTTCAGGTATTCAGATCTAGCTAGAAAAGGTTTACTTTTGAAGACAAAGCTCTGCTCTTCAAAAGTAAATTTAAGAAAACTTAAAGAATTATGTTATTGAATTTATAAGATAAAATTTGCAAATCAATTTAACTATGGTTGATCTTTTAAGTTTCTTTTTTGATTTTTAAATTAATTTTTTAAGAGAGAGAGAGAGAGAGAGAGAGAGAGCATGAGCAGGAGAGAGGGGCAGAGGAAAAGGGAAGGAGAATCTTAAGCAGGCCCCACCCTCAGCATGAAGTCTGATATGGGGCTCAATCCCGCAACCCTGGGATCATGACCTGAGCTGAAGTCAAGAGTCAATGCTCAAACAATGGAGCTACCCAGGTGCTCCTATTTGGATTGCTGACATTTTTGCCTTAACAGAGCTGTGTTGAGAGGAAGCCCAGAATTTGGCTTTATAATCGTAAAATTTTGAAAAATACAGTTTCTTTTTTCTTCAGAGTGGCAGGGACAATGGCAAAGTAAAATGCCCATCCTCTTTTCAGTCATAAAATTTGCCAGTAAGCTTTTCAGAAATGAGTCCCTGATTTTATTTTTCCATTGTTGTTTTAACCCACAAGTGGAAGATCAATAGCAGTGCCTCTTATGGGACTTGATTAATAGGTCTTCATTGGGTGGATCTGTTTATCATTAGATTACTAATGCCATACTATCTTTGCTTTAGAGGCCAAGTTTATTGTTTAATCTATCAAAAGATGCCCCAGTTCAATTATTTTTATGTAGAAATATTATATTTTTTGATGGGAGAGTTCATTTCTACACCTAATTTGTGATAATTTGGTTCATGATATTCTGCATTGTTGATGAAAAATATAATATTTTCATTGAAAAAAGTGTTAATAATGTCCAATATAGAGAGGAATTAAGGTCTTTAGAAGAGGTAAATAATGAAAAAAAAATATGTTGGGACCCAACATCCCCGCCCCTCAACCACAGCCAATTCAAACTTAATAAGAGCGGCAACAACAAATCTTCCTCCATAATTCAAGTTTAAGGAAGTTTCACAAGTGCTGACATTGTCCTGTAAGGACACTTCGATAATTCAGGTGTTTTTGAAATCTACAATTAAGAAAAATCTATTTCAATGTTTCTGCTTTCTTTTGACCCCAAGTATTTGGGAGATCTGGGCTTGAATTTCAGCTCTTTGCTTTGTCTTTTGTTACATAACAATGGCAAGTCATTTCATCTCTTTTTACCAGTTGATCCACTTATCAAAAAACTACTGTAAAATCTGGTTAGCTACTGTCTAAAATAATGAATGCAAAAAGTCAATGAAAAATGTAAAGCATATAAATCTAAGAAAATAAGTCTGGATTCATAGGAAAAACATTTCTGAGAAAGAGATGCCTCACAGCTGTTTACATGTTAAATAATGTTTGGTATTAGTTTATAAGTTTCAGTGTGGCTTGATTCTAGTCCTTCCTTTGGATGTTAATTTCTTTTATAAGCAATATATGTGGCTTGTCATAAGGCACTTGTCCTCTTAGTGTTTACTGCAGAGAGAGCAAGACTAATATCCGTTCATGTTATGTTTTACTTCTTATTACTAAAAAGATACAGTGTTTCCTCATGGACATATTCTAAGTAAATACTCTCTCTCCTTCCAAAATATAATTCTAAGAACACATTTTCAGGTGACATGTTATCCTTATCAGTGTTCTAGAAAATGTTCCGTACTCTGTATGCAATGCTCAATTTCTATCCTAGAAACAAATAAGTGATTAGATTTGAAGAGTGGGTCAAGGAAATAGACATTTATGAGTGATTATAGCATTTCATATAATTAATTATAGTATTAGTAGAATGGTATTTCAAGTGTTTGAATCAAAATATTTTTCAATTTTCCTCCCTCTAGGTTTTACTTGCAACTACTGTTACATACCGCATGAAGGATGTTAGGACTTTGATAAATGGAGAGCCTAGCAGAACACATCCCTGAGTTTTATCACCGTTTATGAATGTCTATTTAAAGTTGATTTAGCACTTCAAACATTCACTCTCAGCAAATCGAAACAGGGCCTTTCATTAGAGAGGGAACCATAAGGGCATTTTGCCCCTGCCTCGATTTCTAAAGAGGCTTCGCGTGTGGGCTTTCAATTTTATCTCTAAATGGGGTTACAGGAGGGTACTGAGAGGATCAAAAGACAGGGCTTTAATTATGGACTGTATTTATTCAAATGCCCTATAATTTAAGAGCTTTTTAAGAATATTTCTTCATTTTTCTGAATATTCTAAGAACTTCAGCAATGAAGGTTGCCTAGGATTCTTAATTTCAAAGAGGCCTGCGAGGGAAAATTCTAGATAAGGAGAAAGAAATTATTTTGCTTCTTCACCTCCATGGCAGGAGAAATATTATTTCAGAAATGAGTGTAAGATGTGAAGAGTCTATTCGGAGGGTCTTTTCTCCTTGTGCTTAAGAAGACTCCGAGGTCTGTGAGCCCCAGTGAGTGTGGGGTGGGGAAAAAGGATTCAAGGAGAGTAGGTGTCTTGGCACGGCTCCCCATAAAATGGATTCTGAACACCAAGAAAAATACCCCCAAATAAGTGCTTTGATCCACTTACATAACATGTGGTGACATGGCAAGTGCTCTGCCAGAATAACACCACAGAGAGTAATGTGATAAAATACTTGCTAAAATTTCTTTTCTAAGATGCACCGCGGGACTTTATATTTTTTTCCATGCCCACAGGTATGCATGAACACAAACATATTTGTGACCATTACGGTGGCTTGTTTTTCAGAGGTAAACTATGAAAAGAAATGTAATATGATTAATAATGATTCTAAAACACTTGGTTTGGAGCTAAGTAACTTACTAGGGCAAGTAACACAATTGGGCCAGGTCAGTGATAAATCTGTCTCAAAGGGATTCCTATGCACCTTATTAGCACTGGGAAAAGGGAAGATTGTGGAGAGCATAGGGACCTGGAAGCAAACACAGGGTGTCTTTAACTCCACATTTACCCGTCAGTTTTTCAATGGAAGGTTTCTCTTTTATATAAGTAGATAGGGTGTATAGTAGAAATCCTTTGAAAATCAGTAGAACATTCTGCTCAAATCCTATTTGTTGAAGAATTTACTGGGCAGCCCAATCAGTTCCAGTGGACTATAGCTCCATGTAAATTAACATATTCAGGTCAGGTATGCATCATGGACTTTTTTTTTGTTAAGTTCTGAATTATTTTAATATAAGTTTTTGGAGAGTCAGAAAAAAAAAAGATCTGCAATCAGATTAATAGATCAGGCAAAGGTGTGAGTTCCTTCTATAAAACAGATGAATAAGAATCAAATTGTGTGTGTGCGTGTGTGTGTGTGTGTGTGTGTGTGTGTAGTTAGGGAAATAGTATAAGACAAAGACAAAGTGAATGAGAATTTAATTTGTGTATTATGTTTCCTTATTAAATAACGAATATAAAATAATTTGATGCGGGGCACCTGGGTGGTTCAGTTGGTTGAGTGTCCAATTCTTGGTTTTAGCTTAGGTCATGATTCCAGGATTGTGGGATAGAGCCCCACATTAGGCTCTGCCTAAGATTTTCTCTCTCTCCCTCTGTCCCTCTTCCCCACTCTTGCTTTCTCTCGCTAAAAAATAAAATAAATGAAATAAAATAGCTTGATGAAATACGTTCAAGTTGTTCTGTTTATTTTTTCTCTCACAATTCTCTGTACAGTATGAAGTGTTTTTTAAAACTGGGCAACATATTAATTTACAAATGCGAGCAAATTAAAAACCCTAGTTAAAAAAAACCTTGATTTTAATTACCTGTATATGGATCATCCATGATGGATTTTAATTGTGGACTTGTGCATTCTCTTCGGTATTCTTATGGCTTTTTTGCCCCGATCTAGGATAAGTGATACAAACTGATATTATTATTAAATGCAAGGCAAAGTTTGCTTTATAGTTTTGTATTTTAGTGCATGGGGTTTCTTCAATGTTGTGCTTTTTGTACAGCATGAATAAGTAAAAGTTGACCCCATCACCATTAATGGAATTGGTGTAGACTTGTACTCAATTATACACAAAGTGCATATTTCCTTTCTACAAACTTAAAGTATGGTAGTGTTCATAACAGCTGTACATGCACCTGAGAAAATGTCTGTGGCGTTTATGTCTCACTTACAGCTCATCTCACTTTTTCTTCTTCTTTCTGGTGTATTTCATGTACTGGTGTTAGTGCTGTAGTGGAAGATTGATGCCCTCCATCACACTTCTTATTAGCACTGTCCGAGTCAGTGTCTGCTTTTATTTAGAGATATTTAACAATCTATCAGCTTCACTTCAGAAGTTATTTGCTTTGATGAGAGAAATACCTTGGATTTTGAAAAATTAATATTTTAAAAATGACTGACAAGAGTATTGATTCCTAATGGGATTCTAGATCATGGCTCTGAAAATAGAAACTCTATAGAGTATACTGGAGAAGCTTGCTCTGATAATCAGCCTGAGCTATTGTGGACATAAATTTTGAAACACTGACATAAAATAAATGAAATAAGTGGCCAAAATGCATTTCCAAGTGTGTCATTTTCTGTGGAAGGGATGATTCACTGCAGCAAATATATACATGAGTTCTCTTAGAATTTTCTGTTATTTTTACTTAAAATTGTTTTGAAAAGCCATACTGAAGAAATGCTTTTTAATGCAAAATCCAAAGTTTAGTGTTTCTAGTTGGGGCTAAATTTTTAAAAATATATGTAAAATTGGATAAAACTTTGATGGTGCTAGCTGTAAGTTTAAAAAACAATGTTGGCAATTTTTCATAAGGAAAATTCACTAGAATATCTTCACACTGTGATTACTTTTCCTAAAAGAAATGCAGAAACATAAACAGATATGCATCCAGATGTGGGTGATGTTTTGTTCTCCACATCACATTATTAGCTGTTCCTAAGAGAAATGCCATCAAGTTGGATAGATATTTCTTGAAATGATGCATGGTACGCAGTGCATGCTTTCATTGTGCTTCCTGCCATTATGGAATAATGCGTCTTATTGGGAAATACAGTGATCATTTCTGTTGACTCATGAGCAGTCAGCTTATATAATAACACCTCTATTTTGTGAATCATTTCAGATTTCAGAGAGCTATGCCTTCTTACCAAGAGAGGCGGTGACGCGGTTTCTAATGAGCTGCTCAGAGTGCCAGAAAAGAATGCATTTAAACCCAGATGGAACAGATCACAAAGGTAGCTGTGGTGTCAAATAGTGAGATTTAAAGTCATTTGACTCATAATGGCAATTTATATCCTGCATCTTTATAAAAATGTGGTAGACTGAAATAGTTCAACAGGTCCAATCATCTCATCGATTCAAGTCAGAGGCAGCCAATTTTGAGTATCCACTTACGGAGTAATTCTGTGTCTGTTCTCAGAAGAAAGGCAGTTTTGACTGTGGCAAATAACTTTTTTCCTATAATAATATTTTAATTTTCACATATTGTGTGTATTTCATGGCATTTAAATATATTTAGCAATGAAATTGATGTCCCATCGATATCCTTTTATATCTACCAATTCCTTATTTCTGTAAGTGAAGAGTATGGTATGGAGCACCTCCAATGAAAATTTCTACATGAAAGTAATACTTTGGCTTTAGTTCTCATTATAAATTACTTATGTGATTTTCTTAATCTGTGAATTTCTCTGAGAGTTTAAAATCTCAGAGAACATTTAAATTAGTCCATTCCCATGTGTTGGGGGATGAATAGACATTAAAGAAAATGATGAAGGAAAAAATGTGCAAATTTCCTTTTTCACTCAAGTAGCACATAGAGAAAGTAGGTGTGTAGCAAAGGAGAAAAATACAAAAATACCAAGAATTGTGCTTAATCACTATATTGGATTCACCCATTGTTACCAGAGTATGTAAAAGCTTTCCCATAGTTAGAAATAACTATTTTATCCATAGCACTGATTTGTCCCATACACCTTGGTATAGTTATGTTTTTCTACCATCCATCCGTAATGCTACCAACCTCCTAAAGACTTGGTAACTAGAATCAGATTACCATTTTAACAACGTGGGCTATTCTGAAATTACAGGTAGAATAAAGTATCACTTTCACACTGATTAAAACTGTTTTATTACAGATAATGGAAAACCTCCCACTTTGGTGACCAGCATGATTGACTACAACATGCCAATTACGATGGCCTATATGAAGCACATGAAACTGCAGCTGCTCAACTCACAGCAAGATGAGGTAAAATGGAAATATCGACTTACAACTCAGAATGAAGTTTGATAATTATGACTGTCATATTAAGCATGATGGCATTTTGAAGATGGTAATTTATGTTTTAATGAAAGAAATGTGGGGCACCTGGGTGGCTCAGTCAGTTGAGCATCCGACTTCGGCTCAGGTCATGATCTCACGGTTTGTGGGTTCGAGCCCCACGTCGGGCTCTGTGCTCAGCACTAGCTCAGAGCCTGGAGCCTGCTTCAGATTCTGTATCTCCCTCTCTCTCTGACCCTCCCCTGCTCATGCTGTCTCTCTCTCTCTCTCTCAGAAATAAATAAAAACATTAAAACATTAAAAAAAAAAGAAATGTCACTGGGATTGTACAGGTGGAAAAACTTGCAGAAACTTCTAGTCCTCGAAAGAGAGTACCTGTCTTAACACATCTACCTTAATGCTGTGTGGGAATTTGCTCATTCCCAAGAAAGATTCCCTTAATTGACCACCATCAAGCTAGCCTTGGTAAAGTGCTAGAAAGTTCAGGGGAAAGTATCCCAAAAGAGAGAGTATCCAAGGAAAATGTCCAATAGTACTCAGGCTATTTTTCCAGGAAATCACAAAAGCCAATTTAATAGGTGTTTCAAGTATAATCATTTCTCTACCATCTAAATCTTTCTTATGTTTTAAATTTATTTTCGTTATACTGTATATCAGTTTGTCTACTTCTCTGTATTTTCTAGAGATAATTTGTTGTGATCTTTCTAATTTGAGGTATTTTGATGTTTCAAATAATCCTGTTTAATTTGTAGACGAGAATTTAGATGTGTACTTGCTGTAATGTAATAAACACAAATGCACATTTGCTAAATATTCTTTAGGACACTAATTAACTGTCCAGTTTGGTGGAAGTATCTCAAAGATAGAGACAGAGTTGTATATAATACCCCACCAAAACTTGTAGCAATAGGGGCTTAGGAAATGCTTGTTAACAAGCCATTAATCAATAGTCACATTCAGATGATCAATATTAGGAATGGTTTCTCAGACTAATATATACACTCCTTGAAATTTCTCAAGAACAGGAAATGTGCTTAAATATTTATTTTTCAAATGTAGCATTATTTGGTGAAGTGTTATAAAATTCTTTCAAAATTACTTTGTTGAGCTGACTTTAATAAAACTCATTTTTTGTTTTCCTCTTTATTTGAGCAGGTCTAATCTTAAAACTATATTATAAAATTGTTTTATCTCAAAAAACCATTAACAGTATACTCTGTGAGAAGATCTGTATTTGTACAGTGGCAGAATTGGATTTCATATTATCAGATGGTTACATATAAATGATTAAATAAATAGTAATAAAATCTTTGGGTTAAAGATATGAAAGACAACTAAAAAATATTAATGTCTATCTCTCCTGAAGAATGGAAAGTTATTTTCATAATTTATTACATAATTGGAAAAAAATTTTAAACCTCATAAACTAGTTGGAGCTGTCAAATTATTTGTAGGAAGCTCATTTAGATGTTGGTACATTTATTTCTAGGCTAAAAAGTAAGAAAATCAACTTTGTGCCAACAGTACAGCCCACATATGCTGAATCCTTCTGGCTTCTAAAAAATCATAAGTATTTCACAAAAGGGAATAGATCCTTTTAATTTATAACTAGATTAGGAAAATAGCTCTCATCCTTACATTTTGAAAATACCAGTTGGATGTCCACTGCTTTAAAAATATTCATATAAATGACTAGATTATTTGCAAAATTTTGGAAGTTGTAATTATTGAAAGATAGGAAAGTGATTAAGTAAATTGCATTAAAAAGGAATGCAAGTAAGATATTTCTTTGTGTTCAGGTGTATTACATTTTAATGTGTAAATTCAATTCGTTCAACCAATGGTTTTTGAGTACCTTCTATGTAACTGGCACTCCTGTAGATAATGGAGATAAACTGGATAAATTGACAAAAATATTGTCTTTATTAAACTTATCTTCTAATTGCGGGGTAGAAAATAAAGGAGGTAAATAATAAAAGTATGTATATAAGAAGATGCTAAATGCTATTAAGAGAAATTAAGATGGCCAGGAATGAGAATCCCATTAAGATTACAAAATATTTTTTCCAATGTAAGATCTGTGACCTTCTTATAAAATGTTGATGGAGTTTCAACCAGAATAGACTTACTGGGGGGGAGTTTGGCAATAATGATTAAAAACTTCTAAATGTAGCTTTGGCTAGAAATTTATACTAAGGAATGTGATGTATGAAACAGCTTAAGTATTAGGATGTTTGTTGCATTGCTAATAGTAAATGATTAGAAAAATTTCCAGATCCAACAGTGAGGAATTGTTAGATTTTCACTGCCCCATATGGTAACCATTAGCTACATGTGGATATTTAACCTGGATATTAATTAAAATTTGCTGAAATTAGATTTTCAGTTCTTGAGTTGCAGTAGCCATCTTTCAAGTGTTCAGTAGCCAAGTATGACTGGTAGTCACCTTATTGCCTAGGGAATATTATAGTGTAATTCCATCAGCACAGAATGTTTTTCTGAACATTACTGGCTAAATAACCAACATACGGGGCACCCATGGAGCTCATTGCACTGCATGTTGCAGGATCCCACCCCAGATTCTGATTCTAGACTTAATGCGTGACATGTGATGATCTGAATTTTTAACAATATCTGCACTTATGCACACTAAGGTCTGAGGTGGTGCATTTCATAGAAAGGCTAGTAAAATGGGATTTAAATTGGTTTGAGCATAAGGTAAGTGAAAAACAACAAAGAAGAGATTGTGGGAGTGGAAAACCCTTCATGTTTGATTGAGCAGCTTACACATTACTTGGTAGATTTGGATTGACTTGAATATAGCTGCAAATTTATGAGCAGAGATGTGGCACTTTCTGAAGTGGAAAGGTTAATTTAGCAGTAGTTGATGAACAGGACTAGTGGGGAAGAAATTGGAGGTGGATAGAGACTATTATTAATCATTTAGGAAATGGGAAAATGAGATCAGGACAAATAGCAATGGAAATCAGGAGTCCCATGGTTGAGACCATTTAGAGGTAAAACCTGGAACTTGAAAACTAAAATAAAATATGCAGTGGATCGGGGATCTGAATTTCAGGAAAATGTCTTAAAATGAAAAAGACTGGGGATAAAATTATTTCTTCCAGTAAAATATTTATTCTAATTATTTAAAATTAAGCCTTAGGGAAGCAAATTCTATGCTAGTTGGCCATGGCTTTCATTATCCTAAGATTTTAATAACATAAGGAATAAAGTCAGATCATAGGATGGAAAGACTCTTTTTCTCTGATTGTCATGCAGAATAAAATACCCACAGAGGGAAGAATTAAGATGAATGGCCTACAGATGATCATGAATAAAATAAAATACTTAATATCATATCAGTCAAGTTTTCCAGTTCTTCACTCTTAGAAATGTTTGCTAATTTCTTCCTAGAGTTAGCATTCCTAGACAATTAGCATTTTCTCTATGTTGATAATAGAAAACATAACATTATATTCTATGTACTTTTGCCACCTCTTATTAAAATTTAGTAATTTAATCAGTTAATAATTTGAATAGAACTTACAGAATGAATACACGCGCTTAGTTTTGTTAAAGCTCTTTATAAATGTAAGTAATGGGATAATTTATATTCTACTAAGGAGTAGAATATGTAATTTTCACAGTAATTTACTGTGAAAAGTAAATTATATTTCATAGGAAAACATAAAGGAAAATATTAAAGATAGTCACAGTTATTAAGACACCCATGCAAATTAGAGTGGTGATTTTTTAAAAAATAAAATGCACAGCAGGTTCATTGGTTATATAACCACTTAATTTATTGTCCACATTTCTTAAAAATATATGCTTATAAGAGTGTTTTTTATTGATGATAAAATGTGTATTGATTATTCATAATATACTATAGCAGTTTATATAATCATTCCATGGGCCAGATGTTGTGACCTCTTTGTATCTAGCTTTCGTCTAAACTCACACAAACATTCTGACATATATATACATTTATATACTCATGTGTATACACACAGACCTATATAGTCAGGATGGTATATATTAGAAATGATATTTTACTGGATTATGTATAGTTAGCTATTTTTAGTGTACATAATAAATGCTGATTTTAAAGACTATGTTTATATAAAACACACGGATACTTTATAAGCACATATTGGTCATATTTACTATTATATTTAAATTTATTTTTTGTACGTGTTCATAAAATGTAATAAATATGAATCCTCATATACTATAGAATTTCCTATGTATTCTACATAAAAATATTAAGTTTTGTACTTTTATATCTGACCTTGTTATAACTACTTTAAATATCATTATATTTGCTTAATCTTTATATAGCCCTATGAGATTGATACAATTATTCCCATTTTATAGATGAAGAAACTGAGGCACAGAAAAGTTAGGTAACTTGCTTAAGGTAACACATCTAAGTGGCAGAGCTGGATCTGAATCAGTCTGGCTCTAGAGAAAGGAATCTAAAATATTATCTATCATAGACCCTGTATATATAGTGTATATAATAAATATCTGTATCACCTACATGTGTGCATATATATGTATGTATATGTATATCATACATAGTGATAAGTTTGACGTGCACATTGAATTCTGTTATTTTTTTCTCTTTTTAACATATATATTTATTTCAGGTGCTTTTGAGTTTCTTAGAATTTAGAATTGGAGAAAACATAATATACCAAGAGAGAGGGCATGCCGCCGGGAGAAGTCTGTGTGGCCGATTGCCCAGAGGCCTCACAGGGTGGCATTTCCTTGCTGAATTCAGGAAGAGCTAGTACTACTCAGTATACCCAGACATGATTAGACCTCTCGTAAAGGAAGGACACCAAAATCACCTTGACCTGGCCTATGGATCAGAAAGCCAATTTGGTATTCTACTAGGGTGTTCCTGTCCCCTAACTGTAGCAACTTCTTTGCTGATACCAAGATGTCATTTATGAAGCCAAAGTAACTCTTCCTGTTCAAAGAAGTTATTTTCTCAAGTGTGAGTGACTTCATATAAATCCCAGTTTTGGTATATGATAGTGGGATACATTCTTTAACTGCTCTGTGCCTCAATTTCTCAATCTGTAAAATTGGATGAATCCTGGAACCTGACTCACAGGTTGTGATAAAGATGATATGAGTAAACAAATATAAAGAACAGTTACATGTAACATAAATAGCACTACTACCACAGCTGTTGTCAAATGTTACATTCATACTAAAGTTTCAGATCCGACACTTAACAACTTAAAGTCAAACCTGGTGATGTTGATTAAATACTTACAATATGTTACACAAGTTTCTCAGGCCTTTCTGCATACATAAGCACACCATTTGGCCAAAAATCAGTTCTCTAAGAGGAGTTTGCTTCAGTGAAATGACTACAGCAAAATATCTTAGATTTGGTTTAACTTAATTTTTGACAGATTTTGATGAATTGGGCATTTGGAAAACTGGTAATTCAGCCACTCGGCGAACTGGCTTTTGGAAAATGGATCTTTCATTCTCCTACCAAGAACTTTTTTTGTGGTTGCAGTAAAGCATATATTCACTTGCAAGGAAAGAAGGGATGTGTTAAAACTTTGCTTTCAGTAAATGTGGATTTTCAATCTAGCCATGTAAGTTTGTCAATTATTAGAATCCATCTTGTTTACCAAGAAAAATTTTTAGGGTAAGGTTTTCTTATCACATCCTAAGATTTTTGCTTATAATATTTTATTAGGTTATTTACTTTTGGACTCAAAACATATTTCTCTATATTTTATGTTTCCTGATTGACTGTCATAGGAAGGGCTTTACTAATTTAAAAAAATCATCTTTCATTACTTAGAATAATTCTCCAACTACATCCTTCCTAAACACATTATTTTGCCTTTTAAATCTCCTTGCACATAGATACATTGTTTGATTTTTCATAAGCCTTGAAATTCCTTAAAGAGAGAAATCGTTACATTATTTGTTATTTCAAGTATCTGTTAATATGTAACACATTTTACTGAATTCTGTACTGGCTAAACTCTAATTGATCCTGTAGATATAATGGTCACTATTTGAATGTGTTATATTTTATGATGCTTGATGATATTTTAAAACCATTTTCAGGATGAAAGTTCAATAGAAAGCGATGAATTTGATATGAGCGATTCAACACGGATGTCAGCTGTGAACTCTGATCTTAGCTCCAATCTTGAGGAGAGAATGCAGAGTCCTCAGGCTCTTCATGGCCAGCAAGATGGTAAGCCTTTCAAACTGAACAAAGAAATTAACAAAACAACAAAAACCCAAGTCAGAATTTCTTAAAACAACAACCACCTCATGCTTTTGTGCCGATTTTTTAAAAATCTGCTCCTATGGGGACTTTTCTGTATCCTCAGTTTCCTTTATCTACTTCATTATTTTTGGGTTAAAGTATTTTGCTCAAAAGTAGGGTGATAGACTGGTTTATAAACAGATGTTATAAAAATCCAAGCTTTCCTATGTTTTGCTCCCTGAATTTAAATTGTGTTTTATCAGTGTAGTTTGTGTTTCTGTGATGTTTCCTAGCTTTGGTTTCTTGGGCCATGATAATTAAGAGTTTAAAAATGATCAGAAGAGTAATTTGGATGTTTTAATTTTCCTAAAAGACAAAGTTGTAATTAAAAAACAATTTATATAAAACGATAATTTTACCAGGGCGATTTTTCTGGGTAAGAAGATTTTTGCTGGGATTTTGAGCTACTTAATAAAGCTGTAAGAGGAAAATTGATCATAATCTCTTATTCCTGGGTCCACCGGAAACTCCTGAATTAGCCAATTGTTGTTGATAGGAAGAAAACCAAATATATAGAGAAAGTAGATCAGGCAGTTGATATTTTATGTCTACTGTTTGCAGAGATCTTTAAATATTATCTTTGTAGATTCTGTCTTTGTAAGTATAAAGTTATGTATGGAAGTAACTGTGCCTTACTAAGGTAATTGTGAATGAAAATTAGGGGTTATAAGTAGAAGACAATTGTCCAATTTCACCCAACATTAGTTTAATATTCCTGTAATTAACAAGTTTGCATGAACTTTTTGAGTGTATATAGTTTTGTGCCTACATCTGTAGATAGGGAAATGAAAAAATTTCCTTGCTTTTTCTGATGATTGCTATTAAAAACCGATTGTAAAAGATTGCTGCATTTCTAGGGGTGGTTAGTGATCTGCTTTTGCTGTCAGAGCTTAAGATATCCCTAGTTTTAAGTATACCAAAAGTTCAAAAAACAAGGTGGCAAGCATGTTTCTTTTTCACAATTCATGAGTCTAAAAGATGTTGGTGTCCTTGTTGGCATGAATTACAAGGAATGAGGTAACCAATCAGTGGCTTTAAACCCATATCTTACCTACTATAGAGTGGAGTAGCTCTTATGGTAGAAAGGGCATTTACTTGGGAAATTTGTTTCTTTTTTAATGTTTATTTTTGAGAGAGAGACGGGGTGCGAATAGGCGAGGGGCAGAGAGAGAGAGGTAGACAGAACCTGAAGCAGGCCCAGGCTCTGAGCTATCAGCACAGAGCCCAGTGCAGGGCTGGAACCTACAAACCACAAGGCCCTGACCTGAGCCGAAGTCGGATGCTTAACTGGCTGAGGCACCCATGTGCCCTAACTTGGGAAATTTCTAAGAATGAAATTTTTCTGGTTTAGATATAAATTATCTTTTTCTTTTAAAATCTGAGTAGACATCTGCAGAGTTTAATTTTTTTATTAGAAATTGTATAGCATTGGGATCATAGGATAACTGAACTGTATATCGTGATAAATATATTTATAGATATATCACTCTACTAATATTTGTTCATGCACTTTGCCTATTTACACCATTGTCTTTTTTAGCCTATAGTTTTGGAGAATGTAAATAACAAGAGGATGTGTCTCATGATGCAAATTCATGGTTTTTTTGATTGAAGTTGTCAGTTGTGGATATTTTGCTTGGGGATAGCTGATGTGATATAAATCTATATTGATTCTAATAAGATTCAGTGGAATAATTTCAAATAGTGTTTACTCAGAGGAAGGCAATTTCTCATCATATGTTGATGCATGCCTCAAGAATAAGGACATGGTCGTTCCTTCTCCAACCTAAACTTAAGTCTTCTTTTATATAGATGTCTTTTCCTTTCACTTCTCACTGAGTTTTCTCTTGCAAGTACTTCTTTTCTTTTCCTGCATCATAGGTTTTCCCTGGGATCAGTATATAAACATGGTGTGACAGATAAATGTCCTCTTTAGAATGCCTCCATTCATCTGATGGTGCCTTTCCATTCGGTGCCTCATTTCTCTACACCATTCCCGCTATACACTTTCAGTAAAATTCATTTAAAAGTTGTCTCGTCATCTCCACTTTCGCCCCTCTCCATCTTTTGCTCATCCCAGGTATGCTCTCATCCTTGCCACTCCACACTGGAGCGCTCTAGGCTATAACCCTGACCTCTCTCCTCCCCTACACTCACTCCCTAAACGATCACATTGACTCATGTAACACCCTGGTGGATCCTAGATTTGCTTCTCTGAAGTGCTGATCTCTCTCCTAGCTCAGGACAGTCTCCTCCAAACACCTAAATTTAGTATTCTTCAGAGGACTTATCACTGTATGAAATAATATTTTTCTTATATATTAGCTGTTTCTCTTCTAGAATACAAATGCCATATTAGTGAACTGATCTTCTGCTTTTGATTTTCCTTTCAGTTGCTTGATTTGAGGTAGTTCTTAAATGCTCCATTATTTAAAAAATGAAAATACAAGTTTTAACCATTACCATGATATTTTACGTAAGTTTTACATATTTTTTCTTTCGCTTTTTTTCTATTCTCCTTTCCCCTGACAAAAGCACTCTCATAGATAGTCCACATTGACAAACTATTGTGTCATTTTATTTTTCTCTGTACTTACACACGAATACATGCATACATGAACATACCTAAACATGCACACATAAAAAAACGTATGTACATACTGAGAAAGTTTGGTTACCATTCTTTTATAAGAGTATGTTTATTTTCTCTCTCTCTTTCCCTCCCTCCCTCTATGCCTCTCCCACACTCACTCTCTCTCTCTCAAAATGATAAACTTTGAAAAAAAATATAAAAAATAAGTTCATATTATTTTCACTATTCTGTATCTTGTTTTTCTTATCCATTGTTATCTTTTAGAGCTTTCTACATGCTGCATATATATGTAGATGATGGGCGGAAAGGCATGGTCCCTAACTCCTTATAACACACAATCTAAAGGAATAAAAGTATACATGATATCAACCATGTTTGATTACTATTCAGCTAACCAAAGTGGGAAAATTACAGCCTCTGTAAAAATAAGAATTCATAGTAGTAAAATCTGTAGTTTACGTCTACCTTTCTTAAGTCGGTGGGGACTCTGGGTGCTAGACCTACATTGGATCTAGAGGTATATTACTTTCTTGTACATGGTGTATGTGATATTTGGGAGTAGTCAGAAAATAGGGACTTATGGTATAACAAATCCACTTCGGGTGGGCAATTCACATGCACCTTTAATCTAGTTCCTTCCAAAATTTCTCAACTTGGGCACTGGACACATCATTCTTTATTGTGGGGGATATCCTGTGCACTGTAAGATGCTTAGCAGTGTCTCTGGCCTCCACTCACCACATGTCACTATTAAAACCTGTCTCCTGAATTGTGACGATCCAAAATGTTTCAGATATTTCACAAATGTTTTTAAAATATTTATTTATTTTTGATAGAGACAGAGCATGAGTGGGGGAGGGGCAGAGAGAGAGGGAGACACAGAATCTGAAGCAGGCTCCAGGCTCTGAGCTGTCAGCACAGAGCCCTACACGGGGCTCGAACTCATGAACTATGAGATCATGACCTGAGCTAAAGTCAGATGCTCAACCAACTGAGCCACTCAGGTGCACTTTTTCTTTTTTTTTTTTTTAATGAACTTTTTTTTTTTTAATGTTCAGACATTTTAAATGTCATATGGGGGTGCATAATCTCCCTAAGTTGAGAACAACCGGTATAGGCAGAAAAGGCGAGCCGGGGTAAGAATCCTGTAAGACGGAGACTGAAGAGAACCCAATAAAGAGAAGCTTAGAAGTGGAGATTCGGGAAGAATCTAAGAAGCATGTTCAATCCACTTTCTGAGATAATGAAAATGTTCTATATTTGTGTGGTCTACACTGGTGGTAGTCACCAGCCACACTGCAGCTATTGAGTACTTAAAATATTGCTAGTGCAACTGAGGGACTAAGGTTAATTTAATTTTATTTCATTTTAATTATTGCTAATTTAGATTAAAATAGCCACATGTGGCTAGTGAGCAGTGTAACAGACGTGTAGGTCTAGAATATTGTTTTACTCTGACTTGGCGGTTAAATTCCTTTCTCTGTAGCCATGGGTTTGATGTTTCTGGAATCTTTGGAGAAATTGAGAAAAATCTCATTTTAGCAGTCAACTGGAACTCTAGTTTAATATTTATAAATATGAATAATATAACATTTTAAATTTTAAATTTAAGAGTTCTATTTCTTTAATACAACATGATTAATTTGTTCCTGTAAAGAAATTAAAATAAGGTGTTGTGATTTTTAGGAATCCTTACCTATGATTATAACACAGGTAGGTATAAGTATGTCTTTATTGGGCACAATATAAAATGGAGAGTTAAAAATCCCTTTTAAGAGTTTTTCCTCACTGTGTTTATGAAAGATTTGCAATATATTCAGTACCAAGGGAAATAATATAAATTCATTGGGGGATGTATGTATATTATGTGTATTGGAGAAAGAGAGGAAAAGAAACGTCTTGCTATTGAGCTGGATAATTAGGTGAAGGTCAAAAAGACACAAACTGGAATCGAGAATTTAGAAAAGGGAAGATTGATATATAATATTCATCTTCTTTTGTTTATTTGAAGCTTATAATGCTTCCCTAAGTCAATGAAGTTTGTTTTAAGTTTATTTATTTATTTTGAAAGTGAAAGAGAGAGCAAGCATGTATACACAAGTAGGGGAGGGGCAGAGGGTGAGGGAGGGAGAATCCCAACCAGGCTCTGTGCTTTCAGTGCAAGCTCGATGCAGAGTTTGACCTGGGCCGAACTTAGGAGTCACTTAACTGACTGAGTCATCCAGTCACCCCAAACCTATTTTACCTTTAAAAAAATAGGGATTTAACTGATATATAACATTATATTAATTTCAAGTGTACAACAAAATAGCTCAATATAGGTATTTATTGTGAAATGATCACCACAATAAGTCTAGTTATCATCCATTACCATACAGAGTTACAATTTTTTCTTGTGGTAGGAACTTTTAGAATCTACTTTAAGAATCAACTTTGAAATATACAATACATAATTATTAACTATAGTGACCGTGCCGTACGTATCGTACGTTATATCCCTAGGACTTACTTATAACTGAAAGTTTGTATCCCTAAGCTATGTAAAACTTTTTTACAGACAAAATAACACCTGTAGGTTAAAATCATTTAAAGATTGCATAATCCCTTGAGTTAATCACAAAGCAGGAAGTCCTTGGAGCTATCATGAAATACAAGTAGCTTATCATAAAGAGGCACCCTGTGCAATGGCTGTGGTTTACAGAATTCCAAAAGGCATCCCCAGATCAAAAAGCTTAAAGATGCTCTGTATTCAAGTGTTCATCAACTTGTAAGTGTCTAGTTCTGCCGTCTATTTAAATGGATTCTAAGTAGAAATGTGGTCACTTAGGCTTCTGTCCTTGAATCCAGATTCTAGAAATTCGTGAGAGCATGAATTAGCTCAAGAAAATACTCTTTTTTTCTTAATGTTTTTTATTCTGAATTTGTATATTCTATAAACAGCTAATTGATTTGCTGTTATTGCCTGAGGTTATTTATTAAAGGATGTCTGGCAAAAGAAAGGTGTCAGATTTGAAGACAGTCTTGAAAGTTTCAGTTCAAAATAAACAGTCAAATTCATTTGATAGAAGTATACTTTTATAAGAACCTTTTTAATTGCTTGTCTAAGTCAATACTGTATTGTATATTGCTGATAGTTTTGCAAGGTAATATTTGTACTTTATTAATCTCAAAAATGTTATTACATGACAGCAAAGGATTTCCATGTTTTTGAGTCACAACAAATTGTTGTATTTTTCCCTGATGCCCATTTTCTTAAGGTTATTGGAGTACAGGGGCACCTGGTGACTCAGTTGGTAAAGCATCCGACTCTTGATTTCAGCTCAGGTCCTGATTTCAAGGTTTGTGAGTTTGAGCCCTGCATCAGGCTCTGTTCAGACAGTGCAGAGCTGCTTGGGATTCACTCTTTTCCCTCTCTCTCTGCCCCATCCTTCTTTCTCTCTCTTAAAGTAAATAAACTGAAAAAAAAAAAAAAAGATTATAGGAGTTACAAAGGGAAATTGAGGTACCCCTTTAACTCTGCACATTACCTTAATCATCTTTAAACATTAGGGATTGCAATAGAAAAAAAAAAGTACACATTTCCCTTTAGCCCTCAGTTTTTTATGGTTTTGGTGATGACATCACAGAGTATATTGTTTTTAAGTGTGTTCAATGTCCTTTGATTGTTTCTTGACTCAGTGGAAAAATAATAGAGTTTTTTTTTTAGCATAGGTTTTTTTTTTTGCAGTATTTGCTACTTCATTTATGTATCAATGACTTCTTTATACATTTGAAACCTTAACAAACAACATCCTATGTGCCAGGCTGTGATAATGCTAATGTGTAGAAACAAAAAAAGAGAGTGAAGGACTCTCTTAAAGAGTTCATTAACACTTCAGTGGCTACCCATAATGGATGGAAGAGGTATATTCAAGGCAACTTTTTCATTCAGATATGTGTTTGATAACTCTGTTAGCATGTAGAAATGTATAGTTTATTTGCTAGAATTTAAAAATCCTCCCTTTCTGCATAATCTTTGTGTTCTAGAAATGTTTTGATATGTTTCAGTGGGTCAGACCATTTTTGAGAAATAGGAAAAATTGAATTGGAATTTAGTGGATAACCTGCATACAAATATTTAACTATTACATATCTATCTATATATAGATATAGATATACACATACACACATACGTGCATGCGTATATACACACAGTCATCCTTAATTATAGTAAACTGAACTATTTTAGGTTTTACTTCACTGCTAAAAACAAGCAAATTGTTTACCATAAATATCAGTTTAGTGAAAATAAAAGAATTTATATGTTATAAATTTCTTCTAGGGTAACTAAATAATAGGTAAATATTCTGCATTCTAATCATTTGAATTGCATACCTTTGAGTAAAATCATAAGTTTTCTTTTTAAATGTGGCTCTCAGGTTCTAAAGGTCAGAAGACAGTTTCTGAAATTCAGAAATATATCTTGTTTTGTATCTTGGGGAAAAAATTGAATCTTACTGATGTCACTTAGTCTTTCAAACCCTAGTTGGATTAGAACAAATGAGTAGAACAAATATCTCTGTCTAGAATCTAGCTAGCATTAAATTCCTGTTTCAAGAATACATAGATATTTTGTTTGATAACATATCAGTCTAGAACGCTTTTTCTATGTAACAATACATAGTGTACTGGTTACACTATGTTAGTAACAAACCAATTGAAATAACATTTCTGTGTGAAATATTGTTCCAAGATTTTTTGAGCCCCTTTGGCTTCTGTTATGGGGATCTTTACCTCTCACTAAGACTTATATGATATGGCATTAACCCGCAGTCCCCCAACCCCCCAAAAAGAAAAATATTTAGGAGCAAAGTAGACAATATGAAGGCATGTCCCATTCAGGCATATCATATTAATAAGTACCTTACTTGGAGCCTTGAGCATAGTTAGGCAAGTGTAAATGGTGAGAGACCCAGTATTTCATTATTAATTCAACAAATACCTATTGAAACCTAGAATGAGCTACACAGTGGGGTTATAAGCATGAACCTGACATGTAAGGTCTAACCATATGAATTTGCCATATTGGTTCAACCTAATAGTTCAAGCTCTAAAATAACTCAAAGTAGAACATGAAGACCATGAAAAACAAACTGCTTTTGAAATTGGGATTTCTGTTTCTGAACAATGATGCATACACATGTGCATTGTGTATATCCTGACTTACACATTTGTAAAATGACCAGATTCATGGGACCACCTCAACTAGAAAACTGAGACAATCATAGGGGAAAAGTGTGGGGCCAGTGTTCCAGGCTGTACTTTTATTTTCCTCACATTTCTACCTGGCAGTTTGGGAGGGTCAAGGTAGCAACAGTTTAAAAGGTAGTCATATGGCTATAGGTATGCTCAAATGCTGTTTTTAGCCAGTGTTACCTTCTGAATTATCTTCAGAGTGAGGATTGGCATGTGTGGGTTTCAGTTAACCCTGCTTTCTTAGTTATGACAGTTGTTATATATTGCAATTCTTTAATACTTCCAAAAATTCGCCTCTACTCATCTACTAAATTTTACAATCTGTTTGCAGTCTTGTTTTTCTGAGTATCATACGCATTTGGATTTAATTTTAGAGTACACATGCACACAACACTCTTTTACTGCTGTGTATATGTGAATAAAATTTTATTAAAAGTATGTTCATGACTAAAATTGCATCTAATTTAGCTGAATCAGATAGTTTCAAGTAATTATTAAGGTATATAAACTGGCAATAAAAGCAATGACTATTCACCATTTAATTTAGTTGGAAAATCTAATAAAACATGTTTTTAATAAAAATGATGTAAAACAGTATACTTAATACAAAATTAAATTTAGTGTTTAATTTTTTATGATGGTGAGTTTTAATTAGAAAAGCTATTAACATTTCTTTAGGTGGGATACCAAATTCCCTGTTGATGTTATGTTGTCTTGTGTAAGGAAGGCACTTTGTTCCAAAACTTTGTTTTCATTTAATAGTTTCTAATTGTTTAGGAGATTTTAAATAAAGCAAAAAATATTTAAAAGCAATTTCTTATATAAATCTAATAAAATATTTTATTACCCAAATAGAATCTGTTCTTAATGGTATTATTCTCAATTTTTAAGTTGCATACACTTCCTGTCTTAAAATACCTGAGAATGATACAATGCTGCTATTTTTTATCAATCCAAGTTGTTCTAATGCCAAATTTAAAAATAATTTACATGAGAGATTTATTTAATTATCCTGGGTTGAGGTAGTTAACATGGGTGGGTTTTTTTTAAATCTTTTTTTAAATGTTTATTTATTTACTTTTGAGACCGAACGGGGTAAAGGGGCAGAGAGAGAGAGAGAGAGAGACAGAGAATCCCAAGCAGGTTCTGCACTGCCACCACAGAGCAGTACCCACAGGCCTCTGAGATCATGACCTGAGTCAAGATCCAAAGTCTGGTGCTTACCTGACTGAGCCATGCAAATTGCCCCACACCAATGAAGTTTTTAGAAAGCTTTCTCTTCATGGTGGTTGCTCTATGAATAATTATATCATAATTTTCAGAAATATAAAGTATTTTTATAGGTAATATAAAGAAGATAGTTAATTAGATGGAATGTTTCTATGAATTGGAGGAAAATTTGATTGCTAGATTCTTTTGTAATGTTATATTGCGTGTGTGTGTGTGTGTGTGTGTGTGTGTGTATTTAATCATTTGAAATTGCTTTTAGGCAGTTACTTGATTTCCAAAGCAGAAGAAGAAATAGCAATTTGGCTTACCTGTAAAACATCAGTAAGGGAAAAATATGCTTAGTTATGCATTTACTTTAAATGCTTTTGTAGGAAATATTTTCTTGTATTTCTGGTGATAATATTTGAAAGTTTACCTTTCTCTTAAGTTAAAATGCCACTTCATATTTTACTCATGTTGCATAAGTGGTTTTTCATATAAGTGAGTGCTTGTTTAGCCTATTGATTTCAGTCTAAAGCTTGCACACTCTAGACACCAGTCTAAGCTAGGTCCTGGATCTCTGGAAAATTAAGGGAAATTGGTGAGGCTCCAGTTTCACTTGGAGGGTCTAATCTGATCAGTGAAGGATGTCAGATTAAGTTGGAATTTTACTTCTGGGTTAATTCTTTGTTTTGAGGTATTGTTCTTGTGTGGGGTCATTAACTTCATGACAGTATTCATTGGTCCATGAATGATTACATGGATCCAACATTCAATGTTTTAGCACCTCCAGGAGATGCCAAAATTCTTTTGGGACTAAGTAGCAGATACTAGACACTTTAGTCCTTGAATTTTGAGTTTTGTCTGTCTGATAATGCATACATAACGTGAGAATGCACTTGACCCTGGGAAGATGTTAGGAAGCATATATCTTCTGAGCATTTATTCACATAAAATTTGAACCTGTAAATTCATCTGTATTTTAGAATAAGAACCACTTCAATTTTACATATTTGAAAGTCTACATAGCTAACCTTTTTTTTCTAAATTTTTGTTTTTAGGGTCACCCTTTATAAATTCTCACTATAAAGTCAAAACACCATGCTGTATTTCTTTACAACTCTCTCGTTGCTAGTGTGGGTCAGCTAGTTATAACTTAAAAGAAAAACAAACAAACAACTTTAGACTTTGGATAAAAATAATTTCAGAGTTGAATAATTTCAGGGCTTTGAAGTTGATGTTGCATAAGAGTTGCACAGAGATAAAGCAGTTACAGAATGGTACTAAATTGACCATAAAGTCTTTGTTTACTAGGTTTACAAAGATCATAATTGGATAATACGTTCATAAAAGGAAAGAATAGTCATAGGATATTGAAGAAAACATTTAAAAGGATATTTCATTACATTCATTATAAATTTGTAGCAGAATTATTTTCTTATCACTCTTATTTGTTTGACTGGAAACGCCTATAGGTGGGAAATGGTGTATCATCTGCATTCTTGAACCCTGCCTTTGGAGCCAAGAGCAGTGTTTGACATACTGTAGAACTTAGTTTTTATAGCTGAAATAGTGTTTGAAATGTCTTCTTCGTCAGCTTGCTTCTGAGATGAAAGTGGATTCAACTCACACTCAGTCTTTCTTGTCAAACGTTACATGGGCAGTTGATTTCCTTGCCCATGAATGAATATTCTGTCCTTTCTGCATCTCAATTTGGGATTTCTGATGCCTATTGCTGTCTCCCCTGTCTTTCTCCCCAGCCCACTCAGGAGAAGTGGAACAATAAAGTAGCTTTGAGATCCTGAAGTGAATTCATTAAGGAGGCAGCATGAAGAATCTCTTAAGTTTAAATCCTAACACCTGGTTTCTTATCCTGGCTCTTCCAGTAACCAGTTTTGCAGCCTCATTTAAAAAGTATTATCTTTGGGCAACCGTTCCTACATCTGTAAATAAGAAGCTCAGATAACCTCCAAGACTTATTCTAGCTCCAGAACACTCTGAATGTGCACCATTTTAGGATTCTATTTCTTTTATGTAATATTTTCTGTTATTTTTATCCTGACAAAACATTTTTCTTTTAAAGATAAATAGGACTCTGTCACTTTCTATGTATCTTTAAACTGCTTTAAGTGTTTTTTCAGGCTAGAGGAAGGGATATAAGAATGGCGTAGACGCCTCCATCCTTCTCCCTGCTAGCCCTTGCCGTCTTTTTTTTTTTTTTTAAGTTTATTTATTTATATTGAGAGAGAGAGTGAGAGAGAGAGAGAGAGAGAGAGTGAGATGAGAACAGGGGGAGGGGCAAAGAGAAAGGAAGAGAGAGAGAATCCTCTGTGCTGAAGCCTGACATGGAGCTCGAAATCATGATCTGAGCCGAAATCAAGGCACCCCATATCTTTGCCTTGTTTAAACAGCCATTTTATTTATTGATGTTTTTGGTTTTTATTTAAATTCCAATTAGTTAACATACAATACAATATTAGTTTCAGATATTTTATTCCAAGGTACGTGTATGAGGAGTACTTGGGGAACCATGGTGATTGCTGACCACTTTCCCTCTAATCTTGACTGCAAGAATCTTCCAGAGTTATTTTCTGTCTTGTTTTTCGCTGCCAGTCTTCCATGTCTTTGGTAAGAAACTGTAATCAACACAAAGGCTGGTAGGTATTGCCAGTATGTGAAATTAATGCTCTCCTTTTCCCCCTCTTCCTTATGTACATCATTCATAAGAACCCTTCTCCCTTATTCCTTCTTAAATATATGTATATATGTATGTACATATGTATGTATGTCAAGAGAGAAAGGAAGGGGGGGGTGGCTGTGTGTGTATTTGGAAAGGATGGGAGAGAGGGAGGGACAGAGGAGGAGTTAGTTTTAGTAGTTTCAACAATTATGATTATCTTCCTTCAAGCACTTTACATACATTTATCGTGAGCTCCTGAGGTACTGGAGGGTTCCCTAGGATTTCCTTTAACAGCAATATCCTTGAAGGTTTGACAACCTTAACCGTATACATTTCAGAAACTTCATGATTTTTGGCAGTCAGATATCAATCAGCCCATCTCTCAGTCTAGGGATTTATTTCACTAACATAGCATTATTGCTACTACATAATAACATCCTGCAGGATATATTCTAGTATCATACAGAAGACAAATTACAACTCATAGCTGCTTAGCTCTGTTTTTATTCAAATCTATGATAAAGCAATCAAGAAAAATCAGATTAGCATTATAGGTACAAGGGAGTTTAGTACACTGAACAATGATGCTAGGGTTCTAAATTGGGCTCAGCAAGGACATGCTTACTCACTTAATGCATGTCAGCGACAGCAACAGTTTATCTCAAATGTGATGTGCATAATTCTATTTTTGAATTGATGAAAAACATCTAGACTCTCATCTGAATTTAACCGTTGAAAATCAGATTGCTGTAAGATATTTCCAACAGAAAGTGAGGATAAGCGATAACTAGAACTTCCTTGATTCTCTGCTGTGGGGCGCTGCCCTGAGAATTAACTTTTCAGATTTTCACAACAATGCTATGAGGCATGAACTGTTGTCATTTTTATGGTAGAGATGAGGACATGGGGGGTCAATAGCTCATCTGGCATCACCCAGCTGCGGCGTGCTAGAAACAGGATCAGAACATGGACAGTATGGACCTGGAGCCCATCTCTCTAAAGAGGAGTTTCTAAGTTGCCACAAGGCCACTTCTGTCACTGCTGTATTGATCATCTTCTGTAACGTACACTTGCTTACTCACAATATCTTATGCCAGACGGGCTCAGGTGTCCCATCATGTTCTTATTTTCTGAACAGGAAATTAATATTCTGGCTTATGTTTTAGTATTGCCTGTGCTTTTTAAACTGTCTATAATAGCCACTTGTAGATGTTTTCGCATACTTTCCTATTTTCATGCATGTAGCTTCTTTGTTTCTGCATTGTTATAAAGAAATTAAAATACTATTTCTAGCCCTTGAAATCTGTCAGTTTTATCAGGAGTAGCAAACTTGAAATCTATTTATTTCAATAACACCTCTTGAACAATAATTGCGGTGTTTAAAATTCATATTTCCTTTTATCTGTTAAATATGTAATTGACTTTTGACAATTTCTTTCATTTTCCCTTATTCTTTCCTTGTTGGAAAGGACAATAAGAAATTATGATTGACCTCCTCTGCTGCATTCATTATTGCATATCTTCTCATTTTACTTTACTGTGCTTTATTCTAAATAATAAGACCAAGCTTTGGCAGAAAGGGGGGAAAAACCCGCTTTTCATTCATGACCATCCAATTATGCTAATAATGGTTTATCTTATAAGCTTTTTTGGGGTAACACGTCAGTTTTGCTTTGTGTGAATAACGATAAAGTGTACACTTTTTGATGAAGAGGACTGTTTTCCTGCATAAAGCATCCAGATGATAAGGCTATTTTGAAAATATCAATCATACAAAGCACATCTTAAAATAACATACTTTATAACAATAATACTCATGTTAATCTAACAAAAACATTTTTGAAAGAATGTTAAAGATTGCATAATGTGGAAAATATCCAGATTAAGTTAGGGAAACTTACATAATAATGGTATATTCAGCCATACCTAATGTGAGGAAACTTTAAAAATAAAACAACAAACTTCAAAATAAGGCTTCTAATATTATAAATTGAAATTACTGGACTTGTGTTTGTGAAAAGAACACAACTAGACCCTGTAAAGATTATAAATGCTGATTATGAATATCCCTGAATGTTCATAGGGCTTGTTAACTGGCCAATCTGTAAATGAAACTTTTATAAATAAGCTCCAGATAGACGAGGCAATTTGACTTTCTTTTGAAAGTGTTTCTTACACCATTGTGGTGATATTATAATAATGTCATTCAGTTTAATAATCAAAATGGTCTTTTGGGTCATATATTATTCTCATTTCAAAATTAAACCTCTTTTTGGTTTTCTTTCCATTAAACCATGCTGCTTTTTTGTTACTAAGAATATTGTTTTACCTTGTTGAGCAAGGGTTTTACTAAGAATTCCTTACAAAGAAGATTCCAAGCCGTTGTTAAGGGTGACAGTGGATAAGGATGTGGTATAATGGACAGCAGTAGGCCAGGGTTCATAGGACTAAAGTACAGCTCCCAGTTCTACGACATAAAATGTCCTGATGCGGGGCGCCTGGGTGGCTTAGTCGGTTAAGCGTCTGACTTTCGCTTAGGTCATGATCTCGCGGTTCGTGGGTTTGAGCCCCTCGTCTTTTTTTTTTCTGTCTGCTCTGAGCCTGGAGCCTGTTTCAGTCTGTGACTCCCTCTCTCTCTGACCCTCCCCTGTTCATGCTCTCTCTCTCTCTCTCCTAGAAATAAATGAAACATTAAAAAAAAAATGTCCTGATGCATGCCATTTCATATATATTAACCTAAAGGTCCTCCATTTGAAGGTAATATTTGCCTTATTAACTTCACAGAGTCTATGAAAGGAACCAATAAAATAAGATCATTTACAATAAATACTTACTGACTACCTACTAAATGCCAGAACTATATAAAGTGCTTGGAATTCAGGAGTGTGTAAAACATAAAAAAAGGTCTACCCTGTTGACATTAATATATAGTCTAGTCGGGTGGGGACATAAGACTAAGTATGTAATTACAAATTGTGACAACCACTATGAATGGAAGCAACCTCATGAGAGAGGATAGCAGTAGCACTGACTTCATCTGGCTTTGGGAGAGCTGGAAACACCACTCCGAAAAAGTGATACAGATCCAGAAGGTGCAAACCAGTGCACAGGTAAAGAAAAGCAAAAGAGCAGTTTAGGCAGAAGCAACTGCAGGTGCCAAAGCCATGTGTTTATACACTTTAAGGTATAATGGGGGATATTTTGATGTTAAACTGTGTGTGCTTGGATTTTCAAATCCTCTTACTTCTGGTCACTACATCTTCTTTCAAGCAGAGTCCAGGGCTTTGCAAATGAACTGCCCTTAGGCTAAGCATATTAAGAAAGAATAAAGAATCAATTGTTTGGCTTTTGAGTGTGTAAGTAGATATTTTAAAATTAATAGCACAGATAGACATCTGTAAAACCGTGGCTTTCGCTGGCAAGATCCAAACATAGAATAGAATTCTAAGAAATTAGCTTTAAATAGGAGCAAAAGCCTGGAGTCTGAATGAATAAATTATAGAAAAGACAAGAATGCATAATTACATAAGAACTTTTGCTTTCTCCCCAAAGTTAACCTTCTTACTGTATGTGGGAAAGAGCAATTTAGAGTGATGAGCTGCAAGGTTCTCTGGGAAAAGCCTAGTGGCCATGGCCAGGGCAGCAAAGTAATTGGAATATGCTTGAAGGATAAAAGAACAGAGTCTCATTACCCAGAGTATGGTTAGGAAGACTGCAGACCTCACAGTGAGATGCCCTGTGTCCAACATGGCATCTGAAGAATGAGCAACAATAGTGTGAGGCACTTAGGCAATAGGCTGAGGGGAAACCTCATAGACCGACGCGCTAACATGGGGTAGGTAGGAAGAAGCAGCTGAGAGGTCTGTTGAACCAGAAGAATCTCTGAGGAAGAAATATCCCAAATCTACCATATGGAAGCCCTGACAGACTCCTGGTCAACAGCAGCAGACGCCACAAGGATAGGCATCTGGTAAAGAAGTTACTCTTTCCATGGAGAAAAGTTGTCTTCCCATGGTGGACGATGAGTGCAGAATAAATTGGCCTACTTTTTCTTCTTTCTTTTCCTGAGCTTCATTCAATATCATGTCACTGAGATCCCTAGGAGAAAGGGGAAGGAATGTGAGTTGTTAGAATCCTGACGAGTTCACAAGACAGAGTGGTTCTATGAACAAAACTTGAATTTTCACTGGAAATGTCTGAACATCCTTCAAGTAGCATATATTTCCCTCCCTGACCAGGAGTGGGGAAATAGACTAAATTCAATTTAAAAAGGAAAATGCCCCCTTTCTGTACACTTAAGTTGGTGATCATGTGGATTTAAACCAGTTCTACATGGAGTACAGATGTCAGTGGTAATCATCATTGAATTTGGGGTAGAGCTTGGAAGTTGATGTTTCTAAGGTACCCTCACAGTTGTCTTAAATTTTCATCCTGAGCAATGGCCTTCCTTTCTTAATACTGTGTAGGAAATTAGAAAGCCGTTTCATTTTGAACCTGTGTTCTTTTATAAATAATCCCTAGGCATTTCAAAATTCCTTTTCCAGATCAAAAGATGTTTTAAAATTACGCTGTTTTGGTCCCATGTGAGTAATTGTTGAATAACTGCTTTTATATTGGCTTGGTGTTAAATACAGTTGGTTTGAACGTGACTTATTAAATGTTTACCTTCTCCTACACTTACCTATTTAAAATGAATTATTTGAGGGGTGCCTGGGTGGCTAAGTTGATTAAGTATCCGACTTCAGCTCAGGTCATGATCTCATGGTTCGTGAGTTCAAGGCCTGCATTGGGCTCTATGCTGACAGCTAAGAGCCTGGAGCCTGCTTCTGATTCTGTGTCTCCCTCTCTCTCTGTCCCTCCCCTGCTCATGCTCTGTCTCTCTCTCTCTCAAAAACAAGTAAACATTAAAAAAATTTAATGAATTATTTGATTACATGTACCTCCCACAAGAATGTGGGATAATAATTTTTTTGTCACTATTAAAGTGATATCATTGAGGGTATGTATCTTTGTCTCATGGGAGTTGTTCCATAGCCATCACATCTACTGTCACCTGAAGAATGCTGCTGCTTGAAGACATCCTTTGCATTTTGCCAATTATCTTTATTAATGAGGGGCAAAAGTCATCATTAATAAGAATGACTTAAATTTGGGAGAAGGAAGTTGACATCATCTGAGACTTTATACTTTGAATTAGAATATAGTTTACATCCACCTAATGCGAATTTCTGTGTTGAGAGGTTTATATCCCTCATCCTTCAAAAACAACATTTCTTTACTTTAATAAAAAGTAAAAACATGCTATGTCTTGCCTCTCTGGCAAGCAAAGCCATGTATTCACAGCTCACAGATTTGAAGTTAGGCTAAAACACCTTGACTCAAGAAAATGCTAACATTTCGATTCTCGGAGATGAGAAGAAATCACACTTGTGTGCACTGGATTCCTCTCTGCATGGAAATTATTTTGCTATTAGAAAGGTAAATCTCTGGATTAAAAAACCTATAATGGCATTTTTTCAAGTGTAAAAATAGTAGAATATTTTTATGTGATAGTTTGTGGCCAGCCTACTTGGGAGGTTAGTTTTATATTTTTTGTTTTGTTTTTCTAGAGATATGAAAAGGTATTTGATACTGTTTGCACCTTTGCCATTGAAGGTAATATCCTGGAACACTTGAACACTTTATGTTTTATGCTGAAAGAGGCAGTAATGAAAAATAGAAAAACCATCAGTTACTCCAGTGACCACTAGAGGTCTACTGATATCAAATTTCTGCCAACATCCTTCATTTCTACAAATATTTAATTTCATATGAATTAAAGTAAATTTCCCCTGTTTTGTTATGTATCTTTTTTCCTGCGGACTTCAATTCCACTTAAAATTGAAGGTGTTTGGTGGTTTGGGGGATTTTATTTTTGTTTGAGTGCTTACTTTTTTTAAAGTTTATTTATTTTGGGAGAGCACATGCATGCACTCACGTGTACTAGCAGGAGAGGGGCAGAGAGAAAGGGAATCAGAGAGAATCCCAAGAAGGCTCTGCAGTGTCGGCACAGAGCCCAATGGGGAGCCTGAACCCACGAACTGTAAGATCATGACCTGAGCCAAAGAGGTCAAGAGCTGGAGGCTCAACTGACTAAGCCACCCAGGCACCCCTATTTTTTGTTTTTGTTTGTTTTGTTTTCCTCTCAAGTTGTATTTAAGTACTATATCATGACAATTATCTTTTAGGAAAAGTTAATGTTTAAGTGGTTAGTGTGTGTGTGTGTGTACATGTTTATGTATATATGTCCCATGTGTGTATATATAATAACATTAGTTTAAAAATGCCTAGCTTGCTTTTAATTCAGTAGATTTTATAAATTCCATCTGATTCTAAAGCAAGACTTTACTGCCCGGTAGGACACATTTTCACATTGACTTTCACGTCAAACATAAGCAGAGTTCACCATTCAAGAACTCATGCTGTAGTCAGTCATGTTGCTAAAAATAGATGACCTCTATTTTGCTAGGAGCAGATAAGTGTTACTAGCCTCCATTTTGTAGAAAATTTGTGTCTAAGAACCCTAGAAGTATTAAATGTTATTGTGCTATTCAAATAATCTGCCATTTTACATGCTTTTATATAAAAGAAGGTAGCAATTTAAAACAGTGTGAAAGAACTAAGGAGCCCGTCTTTGAGATCTGGTGCTTAGGAAGAGTTCAGTAAATGCTATTCAAGTGATTTTTCTGTCTTGGACCACAGGTGACATCTGGAACTCAGAGACACCCTATAATCAGAGAGTCTCCTGCTTCTACAATGCTTTAGAGTCCCAACTCTCAAAGCTCAGCAGAAATGTCACGTTTGTTATTCTCTCATTCCAGTACATCCAGCTCTGGCTCTATTCTCTTATAAGAAGGAATAGTGAAATTAGAAATGTGTGGTCATCTTGTTGGAACAAGGAGGAAGGGTAATGTGTGAGTTCTGGGATTTTCTTCCAATTAGCCAAAATAATTATGAATACATCTGCAATAAAGAGAAAAACCTCAAGTTGAGGAAACATTACATCTACACTTTTTGGAGCATTAAGGGAACTGCCCCCGAATTTATTTTCAGACAGCATTCTGTCTAGGAGACAGGAGGCAGATTACAAATGCAGTGGAGGGGTGACTTTTACTCAGTCCAGTTAGCACTAATTATTTTTTGCCATATGTTGCTGAGTAACTGTATTTTACACTGTCCAGGATGACTTTTTTTTTTTTTTTTTTTTTTTTGAGTAAGCAAAATAAGCTGCAGTTGACATAAGGGGTTTGGAGGATGCCAGAAATGGCTCCCCTGGGCTGCTGTGATCAAGTTTATACACTCTGCAAAGACTGCTGTTGACCATGGGGTGAGTGAAAGCAGAACAGAAAGGTCCTGTTCTGCTCTGCCAAGCCACATGTGCTGGTGAAAGCTGCATTCACTCAGAGGAATGGACATCTTTTTATAATTCATCTGATAAGACAAGCACATCTTGCAAGTAGCCAGCCTTTCTGTCATTTGCTCAAGGCTTTCTCTGCCCGCCGCCTACTAAAGTATCACTCTCATTCATTCACCTATCATGGTATATAAGATTTTACCATTATCATATCTCATATTTTCCCCTTTTATGTAAAATGGCATATACCCTCAAAATATAACCTTTGCAACTGTGAAGGGACACCTAAATTTAAATTATCAACTACTAACTGGGAAGACTTAGCAGGAACTTAAAGGTTTTTAAAAAATTATGAAATGTATGTGTTATATATTATATATGAAATATATAAATAATTTCAAACATAAACACAAATAGAGGAAATAGTACATATGTATTTACAGTAGGATGTACTTATCTCCCAGCTTCAAAATTATTTGCTTATAAACTATTTAAAAAAATTTTTTAAATGTTTATTTTTGAGAGAGAGAGAGAAAGAGGAAGGGGCAGAGAGTGACACACACACAGAATCTGAACCAGGCTCCAGGCTCTGAGCTGTCAGCACAGAGCCTGATGTGGGTCATGAACCCATGAACCATGAGATCGTGTCCTGATCTGAAGTCGGATGCTTAACCGAATGAAGCACTCAGGTGCCCTGTAAACTCTTTAAATTGGGGAATGAAGAACCCCAAAAGAGAACATACTTTTCACTTCTGAGAATTCCACCTCACTTCAGCCATGCCCTTCATGGGCTACGTGGAGACTAACCACTTCTCTCCTTTTGTTCAACTGTGATCTAATGAATGAAATTTTTTCTTTCACTTACTACTTCTAGAAGCATGTCATAAAAATGATTGGGAAGTCTTATGATTGCTGATATACTGGGTTCAAGAGTAATTCATCCATTCTTCTTCGATTACGAAGCCCTTACTATGAGACAGAAACTTTTTTTTAAGTTTATTTATTTTGAGAGAAGGAGTGGGAGAGGGGCAGAGAGAGAGGGAGAGAGAAAATCCCAAGCAGGCTCCATGTTGTCAGAGAAAAGCCCAACATGGGGCTCAGTCCCACAAATCTGAACCCTGATATCATGACCTGAGCTGACATCAAGAATGACACGCTTAACGGTCTGAGCCACCCAGGTGCCCTAAGGCAGAAACTTTTTTACTCCTAGGGCCATAGCAATAAACAAGACAGACAAGATACCTGTTATATTAGAATTTACATTCTAACAAAAGAAAGGCCTAGTTATAGAAAATAAACTAAAAGACTAAATCCTATATGTGAAGGGAAGCATGGACCATTAAAAGAACTTTTTTTTTAAAGAAAGAAAATTAGAAATACAAATTTTTCTTTTAAGAAAGGAAATTTATTTTTATAAAGTTGTTTAATAACTAAGTGGGAGAATTCCAATAAAGTATGTGTTTATTACAGTCTGCTCTGCTCTTCTCTAGGTATCTACGAAAAGGCAATCTTACTTGGTTATGAAAATTGTGTTTCCCATCGCCCCCATAAAGTACACTTAATGACCCTTCATTCTTGAGTTAGTTTCATACTTTATGAAATATTGCTTGTAAAATTAGATAAACTATGAAAGAATGACCTCTACAAAAACTGGTTATTCAGATGTTACCAGTTGAGGTAAGTAAAACTATGTAAGAAGTTGGATTTCTTGTGGTTTTATAGGGTCTTCATTCTCAAAGCTATAAAAAATACCACATGCTTATGATAGGCAAAAGGAACTTGACTACTTGGTATGTTCCTGCTGCAAAAACTTAAAAAAAAAAAAAGACTTTTTTCTGAACACTAAATATAAAGCTTTATATTTTGTTTCTTCTTTTTAAGCTATTTTTTGAAGAAGTTTTAGTTTTGGACTTTCCATATCCATCTTGCCCCCACACATACATCGTCTCCACAAGAGAGGAAAGCAAACAATAAGAGACTCTTAAATACAGAGAACCAACTGAGGTTCCTGGAGGGGAGGTGGGTTGGGGGGATGGGTTAAATGTGTGAAGGGCATTGGGGGAGGGCACTTTTTGGGATGAGCACTGGGTGTCACCTGGAAGAGGTGAATCACTGGGTTTTACTTCTGTAGCCAAGACTACACTGTATGGTAACTAAGTTCAATTTAAATTTAAAAAAAGAATGTGGCACTTGGAAGAAGGTCATCTCCTAAAGAAAAAGAAAATCATTCACCAGAATATTTTTTTTTAAACCAAGGATGAACCTATATTAACTCATAATAATCACCCACAGTCCTTGGGGTTCACTCTTGGTGTTATATATTCTGTGGTTTTGGATAAATGTAAAATGACATGATCCATCATTGTAATATCTAGAATATTTTCACTGCCCTAAAAGTCCTCTGTGTTCTGCTTATTTATCTCTCTCCCTACCCACTCTTGATACACAGTGGTCTTTTATTGCCTCCACAGTTTTGCCTTTTCCAGAATGTTACATAGTTGGAATAATACAGTATGAAGCCTTTTCAGAATGGTTTCTTTCATTTAGTAATGTGCATGTAAGATTCCTCCATATCTTTTCTTGACTTAGTTCATTTATTTTTGGCAGTGAATAATATTTCACTGTCTGAATATTCCACAGTTTAATTATCCATCCACCTATTGAAGGTCATTTTGTTTGCTTCCAAATTTTAACAGTTATGAATAAAGTTGTTATAAACATCTATGTGTAGTTTTTGTGTGTGCATAAATTTTCAGCTCCTTTGGATAAATGCTAGGGAGCATCATTGATGGATTGTATCATAAGGGTATGTTGAGCTTTTAAGAAACCATCAAAATGTCTTCCAAAATGGCTGTTATTTTGCATTCCTACCAGCAGTGAATGAGAGTTCCTATTGCTCCATATCCTTATCAGCATTTGATGTTGTTGGTTTTCTGGGATGTTAGCTATTCTAATAGGTATGTGGTTGTATCTCATTGCTGCTTTAATTTACATTTCCCTAATGACATATGATTTGAAGTATCTTCTCATGTACTTATGTGTCACCTTGTTTCTCTCTTCTTTCTGAGACCTCAAGTCAGGTCTTTGGCCCATGTTTTAATTGAGTTGTTTGTTTTCTTATTATCGAGTTTTAAGAGTTCTTAGTATATCTTGAATAATAGTCCTTTATTATATGTGTCATTTGCTATTTTTTTTTTCCAGGCTGTGGCTTGTCTCTTCATTCACTTGATATTGTCTTTTGCAGATAATTTTTTTTTTTTATTTTACCAAAGTCCAGCTTATCAATTGTTTCTTTCACAAGTCATGTCTTTGATGACTTATGCAAAAAGTCGTTACCATACTCAAGGACATTGAGGTTTTCTCCTGGTTATTTTCTCGGAGTTTTCTAGTTTTCATTTTGTGTTTAGATCTGTGATTCATTTTGAGTTAATTTTTGTGAAGGGTCTGGACCTGGACTAATTTTTTTACATGTGGACATCAGTTATTCTATCACCAATTATTGAAGAAACTGTCTTAGCTTCATTGTATTGCTTTTGCTCCTTTATCAAGATAAGTTGACTATTTTTATGGGTCTATTTATGGGCTCTCTATTCTTTTCCATTGATCTATTAAACTTCGGCCGATACCACACTCTCTTGATTACCATAGATTTACCATAAGTGTTAAGCTGGGCGGTGTTAGTTCTCCAAATTTATCTTCTCCTTCAATATTGTATTGGCTATTCTAGGTATTTTGACTTTCTATGTAAATCTTTGAACAGTTTTTCAGTATCCATGAAATAACTCAGTGGGATTTTGACTGAAATTACATTGAATCTATAGATCAATTTTAGAAAATTGGCATCCTGACAATATTGAGTCTTTCCATTAATGTGGAATATCTCTCCATTTATTTAGGTTTTGTGGGTTGTTTGTTTGTTTTTGTACTTTGCTCATCATAGTTTTGTAGTTTTCCTCAGGTAGGTAGGTAGGTAGGTTAGTAGGTAGGTAGATATTGTACATACTTGGTTAGATTTATACCTAAGTATTTCTTTTGGAGGTTGGATATTGTGTTTTTAATTTCAAATTCCACTAGCTCATTGTTGGCATATAGGAAAACAATTAACTTTTTACACACAATTTATTAGTTTCAGGAGGCTTTTGTTGATTCATCAGATTTTCTATATATACAATCAAGTCATCTGTAAACAAAGACAGTTTTATGTTTTCCTTTCCAATATTTATTTCCTTTTCTTGACTTATTGCATTAACTAAAACTTCCAATATGATATTCAAGGGAACAAGTTGATAGTGGATATTCTTTTCTTGTACCTGATATTATGGGAAAGCTTTGAGTTTCACAGCATTAAATAATGTTAGCTATTTTTTCTTTTTTTTTGGACAGGCATTATCAAGTTGACATATTACCCTTCTATTTCTGAATTTTTATCATGAATAGATTTTGGATTTTATCAACTGCTTTTTCTTCTATTGATATGATCATGTGATTTTTTAAAATCTACTGATGTGAAGAATTATATTCATTGACTTTGGAATGTAGAATCAGTTTTGCATACTAGAGATAAGTCCAACTTGGTCATGGTGTATAATTTCATGACTTTTAGATTCAATTTGCTAATATTTTGTTGCATCTAGGTTTATGAGACATATTGGTAGGTAGTTTTATTTTCATGTAATGTATTTGTTTGGTTTTGGTATAAGGGTAATGCTGACCCCATAGAATGAATTAACATGTATCCTCTCTATTTATGTCCTCTGAAAGAGATTGTAAATGATTGGTATAATTTTTTCATTAAAGATTGGGTGGAATTCACCAAAAAACACATCTGGTCCTAGTGCTTTCTGTTTTAGGAAATTATTAATTACAGATTCAATTTCATTGATAGATATTGGCCTATTTAGATAGTCTATTGCTTCTTGTTTGAATTTGGCAGCCTGTGTCTTCCTAGGAATTAGTCCAGTTCATCTATAGATTACCAAATTTGTGGGCATAGAGTTGGTTCATAGTAGTATTTGTTATCTTTTTAATGTCCATGGGATCTTTGATTTCTTTTCCATTTCTGATATTACTAATATGTTTTTTATCTCTCTCTCTCTCTCTCCCCCCCTACCCCCCATCTCCCTCTCTCTCTATTTGTCTGTTGAAGCTTATTGATCTTAACAGAAAATTGTTTTTTGGTTTCTTTGATTTTTTTAATTAATTTTCTAGTTTCAATTTCATTGATCCCTTCTCTAATTTTTATTCTTCTGTTGAATTTGAGTTGAATTTTTATTTCTTTTTCTAGTTTCATGAAGTGGAAACTTGTTAATTTTAGATCTTTTATCTTTTCTAATATATATATATTCAATACTATAAATTTCACCCAGAGCACTGCTTCATTACCTTCCACAAATCTTGATAAATTGTTTTAATTTTCATTGAGTTCTAAATATTTTAAAATTTTTCTTCAAATATCTTCTTCGACTCATGTGTTATTTAGAAGTGTATTGTTTCTGTGGCTCAGTTGTTTAAGCATCTGACTTCGACTCAGGACATGATCTCACCACTCATGAGTTTGAGCCTTTTGTCAGGCTCTGTGCTGACAGCTCAGAAGCCTGGAGCCTGCTTCCAATTCTGTGTCTCCGTTTCTCTGTGTCCTGCTTATGCTTTGTATTTTTCTGTCAAAAATAAATAAATGTTAAAAAATTTAGAAGTATATTGTTTTGTTTTATTTAAATCCCAGTTAACAGAGTGTAATATTAGTTTCAGGTGTACAATTTAGTGATTCAACACTTACATCCAGCACCCGGTGCTCATCACAAGAGGTACACTTCTTAATCCCCTTCACCTATTTAACCCATCCCCCACCCCACCTCCGCTCTGGTAACCATCAATTTGTTCTTTATAATTAAGATCCATAAGGCTAGCTGCAGGTTTCTCAACAGAAACTTGGCAAGCCAGAAGGGACTGGCATGATATATTCAAAATGATGAATGAGAAAAATTTGCAGCCAAGAATACTCTATCCAGCAAGGCTATCTTTCAGAATAGAAGGAAATATATAGAGTTTCCCAGACAAACAAAAACTAAATGGGTTCATGACCAGTCAACTAGCCCTGCAAGAAATATTAAATGGGGGACTTTTTGAATGGAAAGGATAGCAATGTATTATTTAATTGCCACATATTTAGGATTTTTCCACTTATTTTTCTGTTACTGATTTCTAGTTTCATTCCAACATGGCCTAAGAGCATACATTATATAATTTCTATTCTTTCAAATGGATTAAGGTATGATTTATGACAGAATGTAGTCTAACCTGTTGAATGTCCCATGCGAGCTTGAGAAGAGGGTGTATTCTATTGTTGGATGAAGTAGACTATAAATGTGAATTTAATCTACTTGATTGTTAGTGTTGTTGAGATTAACTATGTCCATACTGATTTTCTAGCTGCTGGCTCTGTCTATTCCTGAGAGGGAGATGTTGAAATCTTCAACTCTGGTAGTGGATTCATCTGTTCTTACCATTTTATCAGTTTTTGTTTCACATAATATGACACTCTGTTGTTAAGCACATACCCATTAAGAATTGTCATGTCTTCTTGGAGAACTGACCTCTTTATCATTTTGTAATGCTCTTCTTTATTCGGATAAATTTCCTTGAAGTTTACCATGTCTGTAATGAATATGGACACTATGCTTCCTTTTGTTATTATTAGCATAGTAAGTTTTTTTCCATCCATTTACTTTTAATCTATATGTGGTTTTATATTTATATTTAAAATAGATGTTTTATAAACAACATATAGTTGGATTGTGTTTTTTGATTCACTGCGACAATGTTTGTCTTTTAATTGGTGCATTTAGACCATTCACATTCAAAGCAATTATCGATGTAGTTGGATTACTATCTAACCACATCTGTCACTCTTTTGTTCCTCTTGTTCTTTATCTTTTTTTATCTTCCACACTTTTTCTGCCTTTTGTAGCTTTAACTGAGCATTTTAAGGTTCCATTTTTCCTCCTTTCTTAGCATATAAATTAAATTTCCTTTTTTTACATTTTTAAGTGGTTTCCCTAGGGTGGGCAGTGTACATTTATAGATAATCCAAGTCCACTTTCAAGTAACATGTACCACTCACAGGTAGTGTTGAGTACCGTACAGATACATATAGTATATATCTATATATACATACATGTGTATGAAAGCATTGTAGGAATTATTATTTTGTAAACTATTACCTGTTAGATCAATTAACAATAAGAAAATAGGGGTGCCTGGGTGGCTCAGTTGGCTAAGCATCCAACTTCGGCTCAGGTCATGATCTCACAGTTCATGGGTTCGAGCCTCGTGTCAGGCTCTGTGCCAACAGCCAGAGCCTGCTTCAGATTCTGTGTCTCCCTCTCTCTCTGATCCTCCCCTGCTCACGCTGCCTCTCTCTCTCTCTCAGAAATAAAACATTAAAAAAATTTTAAAAAAGAATAAAAAAATAAAAATTTTAATTTACTTTACTTTATTCCTTCTTTGATGCTGTTTCTTTCTTTGTGTAGACCCAAGTTTCTGACCTACATTATTTGCCTTCTCTCCAAAGTTCTTTTTTTCTTTTTTAACTTTTTTGTAAGATTAGTTTACTGAAAAAATATTCCCTCAGTTTTTGTCTGTCTGAGGAAATCTTTGTTTCTCCACTTTGAAGGATATTCACAGGGTACAGAATTCCAGGTTAATGGGTTTTTCCTCTTAACACTTCAAATATTTTACTCCACTCCCTTTTTGCTTTATGGTTTCTGAGAAGTAGGAGTATTTCTTATCTTTGTTCCTCTAGAGGTAAGGTGTCCCTTCCCCCCTCCCCCCCCCCAGCTTCTATCAGAATTTTATCTTTGATTTTCTGTTATTTGAAAATGATATGGCTAGGTGTAGTGTGGTTTTGGTTTTTTGTTTGTTTGTTGTTTTCATTTACCCTTTGGTATTCACCTTGCTTGTTGTTCTCTGAGCTTCCTAGCTTTGTGGCTTAGTGTCTGACATAAATATGGGGAAATGCTCAGTCATTCTTATTTCAAATATTTCTTCTCTTCCTTTCTCTCTTTCTTCTGCTTCTGGTTTTCCCATTATGTGTATGTACACTTTTTGTATTTGTCTCATAGTCCTTGAATATGCTCTTCTGTTTTTTGTTTTTTTGTATTTTTGTTTTTTGTTTTTGGTTTTGTTCTCTTTGCTTTTTTTGTGTATCTGAGGATTCTGTTGATATATCTTATAGCTCAGAGATTCTTTTATCAGCTGTGTCCAGTCTACTAATAAACCCATGTAATGCCTTCTTCATTTCGTTTCTGTTAACTTTTTTTTTTTTTTCATCTGTAGCTTTTCTTTTTGGTTCTTTCTTAGTATTTCTATCTCTCTGCTTATACTTCAGCTTATTTTTGCACACGTGTACTTGTCTACTTTATTAACTAAAGTCCTTAGCATATGAATCATAGCTATTTTCTATCTCTGGTCTGATATTTCCAACACCCCTGTCATATCTGGTTCTGATGTTTGGTCTGTCTCTTAAAATTGTTTTGTTTTTGTTTTTTGCCTTTTGGTATGTCTTGTAATTTTTTCCTGATAGCTAGACATGATGCATTGGGTAATAGAAACTGTTACAAATAGGCCTTTAGTGATGTGCTGGGAGGTGTGGGGGGTGGGAAAGTATTCCATAGTCCTGTGATTAACTCTCAATCTTTTAGTGGCCTTGTGCCCAGGTGTCTCTTAGTTTTCCTCTCCCTGCCTTTGGTGGGACAGGATAGCAAGATTGGGCTGATTTGGGTATTTCCCTTCTCTAAGTCACTCTGGCTCTGATAATACTGCAGCAGATTTTACTCTGGTTAACTCATTTTCCCTGACTGCAGGCTTTGTTTAGAAGAAGAGTCCTCTCTTTTATTTCAGAATGGTTCCTCTCCCTCCCCCTGCCAGATTCCCAAGGGGTTTTTTCTCTGGTATTTACTATAGGAATCTGGTCGAGCTCCATTGGTAAATCTCACAATACTGTGTTCCCCCACCCCCCACCAGGACCAGATCAATAGTCCTGAAGTTATTCACTCTCAGAGTTGTCCACACTGAGCCTCCAGCAAGTCATCATTTACATTCCATGGCGTCCTACCCTGGTACTGGCCCCCGTGACAGTTTCCTTTTATGTGTCTGAGTCCCGGTAAGCCAAGATCTCCACATTCCCCTGTCTGTGCAGGCTTGGTGGCCACTGTTTGCCCTGTGTCCTCCCCTCTCTATGTACCCAGAAGATTTTTTTATTTCAGTCTTCTGGCTTTTTTCTCATTAGGACACAGTGGTAACTTCCAAGCTCCTTCCACGCAGAACAGGAAACTGGAAATGATTTCATTTTGCTTTGCTCATTTAGCTTAAAACCAAAAACCAAAACCAACCAACCAAACAACAACGACAAACCCACAAACAAAACAAAACACACTAGTCGTGAGATAAAAGACATAAAATAAAGTCAACCCTCTAAAGAGTAAAATAACAAATAAGAGCAGCTAACTAATACTAGAAAAAATTTCAGACTAATAAATGGAAACTAATAACAGAACTAATCAAAGAATTATTTCTCCGTCAAATTGGAAACTATTCTTAAAAGATAATGAAATTGTTATCATATAATTTTGTAAAACAGATACTCCCATATCATACTGATAAAAATGTAAATTGGTACATTCTTCCTAAGACAATTTGCAAGTAAGAAACTAAAATATTCATAAGTCTGAATTGTAAGTGAAACTATAATTCCAAGAATTACTGTTAGAAACATAATCTAAACAATAATTACAGGTATAAATAGATATATATTATCTGGCAACAGAGATGTTTACTGAAACATCATAACAACAGTAACAATAAGATAAGTAACCTAATGATCTGCAGTAATGGACTAGTATGGATAACAAATGCCTATTTTTTCACTGATGTATCTCAAGTGCCTGGAAATGTGCCTGATCATATTAGATGCTCATAAATATTTGTTTAATTAAAGAATATTCTTAATATAAAATTATATCATCATTAAAAATATTAACTTTAGGGCCACCTGGGTGGCTTAGTCGGTTGAGTGTCCGACTTCGGCTCAGGTCATGATCTCATGGTTTGTGGGTTCGAGCCCTGCGTCAGGCTCTGTGCCGACAGCTAGCTCAGAGCCTGGTGCCTGCTTCACATTCTGTGTCTCCCTTTCTCTCTGACCATCTCCTGCTTACATGCTCTCTCTCTCTCAGAAATAAAACATTTAACATTTTTTAAAAAATATTAGCTTTGAAGAATAGTCAATGATAAGGAAAATATCCATGATATAATTTTAATTGACAAATTAGTTTGCAAATTTTATAAATGTAGCATGTTTCCAACTTAGTGAAATATTAATTTTTTTGTTTGTATGTTTATTACATGACATTATGCAATATCACTACAATATGAAGAAAGGCTAACTCTGTTATATTAAATGTGATTTCTCATCTTTAGACTTTTTAATGTTTTTCAATATCTATAAGGAGCTTATAGTATCTTAATTTTTAATTTAATTTATATAAATAGTTTAAAATCTCGAATGTTAAAATAGTATATACAAAACTATATTAATTCATTACCTATTCTCTCTTCTTGCTTCACATAGGTAACTGCTTTCAAATCTTTTAGCAGTTTCTTTTTCATTTCGAACACACTTCTTTAAAAAGATTAATGTTTAATTATTTTTGAGAGAGAGGCAGAGTGTGAACTGAGGCAGGGGGCAGAGAGAAAGGGAGACACAGAATCCGAGGCAGGCTCTAGGCTCTGAGCTGTCTGCATAGAGCCTGATGTAGGGCTTGAAAACACGAACTGTCATTATGGTGACCTGAGCCAAAATTGGACCCTTAACTGTCTGAGGTATCTGGTTTCTAACTAACCACTTCTTCTTGCTACTTCTTGATTATTTTAGCTTACATTTTAGACATCATATATTGGTTTTCTGTAGCACTCATCTATTCTCTCTCTCCTGTCACTTTCCAATTTAGTTATGTCACATTTTTTAGTTAAAAAAGATTTACTTTAATTGTCATGAAAATTGTGTTCATAAATGACCATATCTCCTTTCCTATAACATTTTTTCTATTCTTACTTTCCTGGAGAAAATAAATGCATCATTTTTTAATTGTATTTCTTTATATCTATTATTTTATAGATCCATTATTTAACACATGCATGGATATTTTGATTTATTATTTCTTTTTCTTACAGTTGTAGTTTTAAAAACAATTACCTATTTAGGGGCACCTGAGTGGCTCAGTTGGTTGAGCATCCAACTTCAACTCAGGTAATGATCTCATGGTTCATGGGTTCGAGCCCCACGTCAGGCTCTGTGCTGACAGCTAGCTCAGAGCCTGGAGCCTGTTTCAGATTCTGTGTCTCCCTCTCTCTCTGAACCTCCCCTATTCACACCATGTCTCTATCTCTCTCAGAAATAAATAAAAAATATTAAAAAATTTTTTAAAAAAAATTTACCTATTTCATCTAATTTACTTAATTTATTGGCTTAAATAATTAGAATATCATCTTATTATTGTTTTAATGTTTGTACAATCTGTTTGTTATGCCATTTCTCATTATTTATATTGATAATTTATTTATTTTGGTTTTTGTTATATTTGTGAAGTTATTCCAAGGGATTATGAATTTTATTATCACTGTCAAAGAACCAACTTCTGCCATATTGCTTCCTCTCTATATTTTATATATTTTCTGCTTTAATGAGTATCACTCTGAATTTTTAATAATTTATTCTTCTTAGTTTTCATTTCTTCTTCTAGCTTCTTAAATAATTTTAGCGTCTTCATAGGTACATTTTTTTCGTATTAGTTAAAATAAGTATATTTTTAAAACTTCCTTGTGATATTTGATTCATGGATTATTTAGAAGTAAATATTCAATTATAAATTTTGTGTGTGTGGATTCTTTTTTAGATTTTTAATTATCTTCTGTATGAATTTTTTACTTTTAAATTTACTTAGACTTGTTTCGTGGTCCATTATATGATATGACTTGATGGAAGGTTTGAGAGTAGTTCATTGAGAGTAGTTCAAATCTATATCCTTACTAGTTTTTATCTACTTATTTTATTAATTATTCCAAAACATATTTTAATCTCCAACATAATTGTACATTTATCTGTTCTCCCTTTAATTCTGTCCATATTTTGCCTCATATTTTTTCCGGCTTTATTCTCAGATGTATACACATTTAGAACATCTCTTCTTGAAGAACTGACCTCCGTCTTTATAAAATGTGCTTTTATATCACTGCTAATACATTTTTATCTTGTTGTATTACCATTACATTTTTTATGTACAATTTTATTTTAATACATTTTATTGTATTGAAATCTACTTTGTCTAATGCTAGTATAGCCATACTAGTTTTCACATGAATGATGTGCCATTTTCTGTCATTTTTCTCTTTACCTACCTGTTTCTTTAGATTTAAAATATAGCTCTGGATGACATATATAGTTGGGTGCCTCTCACTACCTCTCTCTTCCTAGACACACAGACAGACAGATAGGTAGGTAGGTATGTAGGTACATAGGTAGATATACCTTGCAACAGATGTTGGTATGTATTTCCAGTCTGATAATCTTTATTTAGAATATTTTTAGTTCCAAGTTTTTTCATGCTTATCTAGGAACTTCATTATGTGCCTACCATATTATAGCACACTTAGAATTAATACTTTATCATTCTTTTTTTAGTGTAAGAATCTTAACATTATGTATTTCCAACTGCTCCCTTTTTTGTGCTATTGTTTTCATGTGTTTCACTTCATAACTTATAAACTCTACGTTTATATTACCACTTTTTGCTTTTAATAGTCTTTTAAAAAGAGTAAGAAAGATTAAAAAATAGTCTTATATTTTCTGCATATCTATAATTTCTTTCACTTTTAAGCTGAATTTCCATCTGGAATTATTTACTTTTGTACTGAAGGCTTTACTTTATCATTTTTGTTGTGCACATTCTGCTAGGGACAGATTCTCTCAGCTGTTGCTTAGTGAATATATTTTTATTCTGTATTCATTTCTCAAGGACTTTTTCATTGTAGAATTCTAGGTTACGAATATTTCTCCCTCCAACGCTTTAAAGACTGTGTTTTTTATGTTCGGGGTTGAATTGTTTACGATGTGCAGTCAGCAATCATTCTTGATCTTCTGTGCATTATGTGGAAATAAATGAAGACCTACCAGATGAGAACGGGCAAAGGCTATTTATTCAGAGCTTGCTGTAGCAAGAGTCAGCCACCATTACTGATTGGCAGAGACTCAAAAGACAGGCAGAGGACTGGGAAAGCTTTACAGTGAAGAAAAGGAAAGGCTTCAAGTACATCCTGATGAGAAGCTGTTGGCCTGGCAAAGCTGGAAGTGGGCTGATTAGAAAGTGGTACATTCTGTGCAGTTAGTTAGGGCTGCATAGAGTTTTCTTTGGTTAGTCATGAGTTGGATGTGGGACAAAAATTAGGGAAGCTGTCAGTTATTAATCAGGTCCTGGCCATTTTGGACCAATTGTATAGGGGATATTGCTGGGCTTTTTAGGCTGCTTGCTACAGAGAGTCATCTGATTTCTTCCACATTCGACTTACAAAGCAGTCTGCCTTCCTGGCTAGTTACTGTAGAAAATGGGTTGGTTTCCTGGGATGGTTGATGCAGCTTGTGGGTCCCAGTTCTATTTTAGTGTGTGGCCTGCCCATTATCTGTATGTATATTCATTCTTTCAGGTGTATGTATTTTTGTCTCTGTCTTCTCTTCTCTTAAGATTTTCTTATATTTTTGGTTTTCAGCAACTTGCCTACAGAATGCTCAGGGGTGTGTGTGTGTGTGTGTGTGTGTGTGTGTGTGTGTGTGTGTGTGTACACATTCTCATTAGGGTTTGCTGAGCCTTTTAAAACTGTCGGTTGAGATTTCTCATTAGTTTCTTCAATTTTCATACTTCTCTTTTCCAAAAACATCTTCAGTCTCATTTTCTCTCTTACCTCCTCAGATTTTAATTGCATTATTGCATGTATATTATTGATATTATGTCCCAGATTCCTGACTTTTTTACTGTCACTTTTTAAACAATCTTTTTCTTTCCTTGCTTTTACTTTTAGATAGTTTCTTTTCACTTGACTTCAAATTCACTTATCCTTTCTTTACCCATGTTAAGTTTTCTCTTAAACTCATTGAACAAACTTTAATTTCAAACAATGTATCCTCTAATTCCATAATTTCCATTTAGTTTTTCTAAGCGCTTCCAATTTTCTGCTGAAATGTTCTGTCATTACACCCAACGTATTAATCTTTTGCTATAACTTGTTTACATGTTAGAAATGATTATTATACAATCCAGGCATGCCAATTTCAATAACTGAATTATCTATCAATCTTCTATTTATTTTGTTTTCCCTTAATTATAGGTAATATATTCCTTCGTATATCTTACAAAGTTGTATTTTTTTTCTGTACATTGTTATAAAAGAATGTGGAAATACACTTATTGTTTTGATTCCTTTCCCAGGCAATAAAAACCCTTTCACTTGTCTGGTGGTTAGGGTAAGGGGCTAATCATTCCAAACTCCATTTATGGGTAGGCCAGAGCTTTAATTATATTGAGTTAATCTTTGGTTTGTCAGGCTACCACCTCTTTCTTCATCTTATCAGTATGTGGGCAGAGAGGGTATTTTATTGCGGTTCCAAGTTTGTTCACTCTTTAATTCAAATTGGAAAACATTTGGAAATATAATTACTGCAAGAATGCTTAGGAACTGGCAATTTGTCTTTGCATTGTTTCTCCTCCACTGCTGCTGTTTCCTGGTAAAATTCGAGGAGGGGAGGAAGAAGAATTGACATGCTAAGATATTTGTTTTTACATTTGGGGCATTTTCAGTTTTTAAACCATTCTGCAAGACCAGACTGTCATCTAGTCTTGCCCGACTTGTCCTCGTCCCTGCAAAGCCTGTCCATCTGCCGTGGGTGTGTACCTCCACATATACATTCATGACCACCGCCAGGTGCGGAAGCTGCAGCACCACTTTGCCCACCTCCCACATTAACTCTTATCTCACTGGCTTTTCCTTCTCACATTGTTTCTTAATTTTTCATCATTTCCCTTATCTCTTAATTTTGTAGCACCTTGTGGCTCAGTGTTTGAATACTTTCTATTTTCTGTGTGCAGTCACTCCTTTGGTGATATCAGACTTGTACCTTTACATATCATCTATGCAATGACAACTCACAGTTCTGTCTCCAAACTAGACTTCTGCTATGAATCCCGAACTTGTATTCTCAACCACCCATTTGGCATTTCCATTTGGACATAAAGTAAACATCATGATACATCCAAAGTTTAATTCTTAGCAAAAGAATCAATCAGTCTTGCTCCACATGCGTCCTTGTCTGCCTTAACTCCATCCTTAGTTGCTCAAACCAAAATACCTGGAGTTATGTATGACTTCCTTCTTTTTAACACTCAGCATTCTCTCAATCAGAGAATTTTCTGGTTCTTTTATCTTCAGAGTGTGTCCAGTATCTGAACCCTTATCTCCATTTCCAAACCTACTCTCCTAGTCCAAACCACAAACAGCATCATTTGCCTGGTTTATTAAAGTAACCTCGTATCTCATCTCCCTGCTTCCACTCCTGTTTCCTTTTCTGTCCTACAGTGTACTCTCAACCCTGGTGATCCTTTTGAAGCCTGAGTCAGATCATGTTATTCTTTTGCTCAAAACCATCTCTTGCTGTAAAGTTGGAAGTCCTTTATGTAGCCTGGCTACACTGAGCTTCCTGCTGTTCCTCAAACATGCCAGGTGGACACACTGGCCTCAGAGTTCTTTGTACTTATTGTTAATTTGCCCGAAATTTTCTTATCTGGATTTTTTGCCCCATTACCTCCTTCGAGGATTTGCTCAAATATCATCTTCTCAGTGAATTATTAAGTGACCAGTTCATTTAAATAGCAAACTCCGTACACTTCTCCCACTTTATTTTGCCTTATAACACTATTTTCTTGGACTATCTATGTAATTTACTTTAGTATTTTATTTTATTTTCTCCACCACCATTGGAATATAAGTGGGGTCAAAGGGATTGTTTTCCCTGTTTTGTTTAGGCTGTATCCATAGAACAATGCCTGACACATAGAAAGTATTGTAGAATATTTCTCTGTATTAGTAGCTGTTTTTTTCTCCGTTGGCTAGGGATTCATATTGCCAATTTTTGTCCTTACATTATGATAATCTAAAGGTGAAGAGATTTCTTTGTTTTACAGTGACCCTTTCCTTGCCCCTTTTATATGTTGTTATATTTATTATGTTAGATTTGGGATTATTGTTACAGTTAGAAAAAGCAAACACAATTTTCTTGAACAAAGGTTAAATGTTATATTAGGGAAAGGGAACATATATTTGTATTCCATCTTTCAAAAACTGCTTTGCAAATATTAAAATACTTTTCAAATATAAGGAATTAAAATATTTTGCATAGAAGACAGCTTTGGAATACTTTAGTTCTGATTTGACATGCAAGCTCTCTTCTAACAACTACATGCTGCTTTTAAATATTGTGGGGCCTATGTAAAGTGTAAGTAAAGTTTGAATATTCAAATTTCATGTAAATAATTTAATATTTTTGTAACCAGGTTCCAAAATACTTTCCCCTTTATAGCATATTCATGGCTATTTAAATTCATAGCAATACCTATGCTCATGTACTATATTTTAATCAGGTGTAAAGACTCGTAAATAATTTAAAAATCCAGAAAATTCAGAGTAGCTGCTCATGTTTAAGAAGGGACTTACAGAGTGGAGGTGGGTTGGGGGATGGGTGAATTAGGTGAAGTACACCCATCGTGATGAGCACTGAGTAATGTACACAATTGTTGAATCATTATATTTTACACCTGAAACTAATATGACACTGCATGTTAACTATACTGGAATTAAACTAAAAACTTATAAAAAGAACGGAACTAAGGAACTTTGTATTTTAACATAATGAAATCTCTTTATTTATCTCAAGATAAATATTATTTACCTTGATAAATCTCAAGGTAAAATCTCTTGAGAGCTATTTTGATAATTCTCAAGAGTGAATAAACCGTCTGAAACAAAGAGATGTTCTACCATTATAATTTTGCAATGAGTAAAAAGTATATCCCAAATTTAACTTCTTTTTAGATTAATTATTCATGACCACTATTTAAAAAATTTATACAGACATTACTTTGAATCTCTGTGTAAATATCCTAAGCAAATTTAAAATTGTTATTTTTGTTGTTAGAATATATACATGAAATCAGTTTACCCTAAGAGATGGCTTATATGTTTTAGAGATTAATAATCCCTAAATCAAACTCTTAACAAGGGTTGTGTTTCGAACATTTGTTTAGATATATAAAAGCATTCAAAGTGTTATATAGCATTTAATGGCAAAATTTTTAACTTTTTTCCTAGAAATTTCCTGAAGCATTCAAGCAGAGTCCTCAATTAAGTCAAATTAACCAACGTTCTAAAATTTCCTACACATTAACTACTTTAGCATTTTTTATATTTCCTAATTTTTTATGTCTCCTGTCAGAAATTCTTAGCCTTTATTCCCTATCATCAGACTATATAGTTAGCAATTTATTGAAAGTTATAAAACAGTTGTTTTAGTAACCAGGAAACATAGATGTGTATGTATCTTATAATTAAAATATAAAATGAATCATAATTATAGTGTATTTTTTAGTATAATGGTATAGAAATCTATAAAGAATTTTTTAAGAGGAAAACTCATTGGCAGGCTGGAATCCTTAATATAAAAAATATTAAAAGTTATGAATTTTAGTCTTAGAAAAGGAAATAAACTCATTGATGAAACTGTTAGATATTCAATTTTAGAATGTCTAATATTCAACATTTCATTTCAGGATTTTAGAATGCATTGTGATATCATTTTAACTTCAGTGGGCATGTAGGGAGAATATATTTAACTAAAAGAGTAATAGAAACCAGTTTATGTGAAGATTAATAAACTGCTCTTGGCTTTTAGTTGTTTTTTTCAACTTTCAAATAAAATTAATAAATGCCAAGTGTCAAAGATACACAATCAAATGGAATTATGAGATAATTGGTGATATTTGAGAAAAGCGTGTATGTGTGTGTGTGTGTGTGTGTGTGTGTATGTGTTCTCTTTCAAACATCTGCTTTCCCTTCTAATACTTCTTAAAAGTGCACTAGTGTAGATATCTGAGCTAATTTCTAATAAGATTTCACCCCTTTCTCTTCTAAAGAATGCAGTGATATCTTTATTTGAAGAGTTCTTATAATTCAAATTAATTGCCCATTTTATTGAGCTGGTTTAGTAAAATGAAATAACTTTCCACATAGATTGTGTTATCTGGCACATGAATAAATATTGTATATTTTAATTTTTGGCATTAAAACAAGATGTTTATAAGTTACATGCATACTAAAAACATGGGGAATAAACATTATAATTTGGAAAATTTTTATGCTTTAAGATGATCATAGTAGGATGCTTTTTGGGTAAATCGTCTAGAATATGGTTGGAAGATTTGTTAAGACTTGAATGTATATATTTTTTTAAATTTTTTAAATATTTATTTTTGAGAGAGAGACAGAGTGTGAGTAGGAGATGGGGAGAGAGAGAGGAAGACACAGAATCCAAAGCAGGCTTCAGGCTCTGACCTGCCAGCACAGAGCCCAGTGCAGGGCTTGAACCCACGAACTGCAAAATCATAACCTGAGCCGAAGTTGGACGCTTAACCAACAGGCGCCCCATGAAGGAATATTTTCAATTCTAGGGAAATCAACGATACATAATGACAAACTACAGGAACTTATATATGATAAATTATATCACAACTAATAATACTATTGAATTATATTTCACATTTCAGAAGTAAGGTATATGTATTAAATTTGCTATTAATAATATCATCTATTTGCTTTTCATTTTAAAATTTCAAGGAGTAATTTTTATTATAATGATCTGGGGACATGGATATTTCATAATTGGAATGTACGCTAATCTGCAAAAATAAAATATACTCCAGCATATGATCTTCAAAAACAGTTCTTTATGAATGATTAGATGTCAGACTCTGTAATTTCATTGACACTGCTTCAGATGAACTTAAGAATGGAGGTTATAGGGTCCAAGGCTTTTATGATACTATAGTATAGGTAGAGAGAAGAAAAGGACACGTGCCTTGGGGCTACATACAATCTGTAATACGATACAATGAATATTATCATAATAATATTATTTACATAAGGCATTGATAACAATCCTATGTTATAGCCTTCATTTCTCTGTATTCTTGACCTGCTTCATTAAAATTTCAACAAATAAGAGAAATGGGCAAAAGACACTGTTCGTTGATTCCTGGTTTACTTTTCTTGGACTCATTTGATCCTTCACTAATGCTCATCTTGCACCAATAAAGGAGTAAATATGTTTTGTTATTTATAGATGACATTGAGCCTATTGTATTCTGTAAATTGTACTTGATGTTACATGATGGACTTTGTATCAAAAATATGAATTTTTTGAAACACATGAATGTTTCAGTCACACCAGTCAGTATATGTCAAGGAATTAAAAACAGCAATTTCCACCTACAGAAATAAAATTAATTGTTGTCTGTGAATAATAAAGTCTCTTCTATAGAATTGCTAGAATGTATTGCTTTTGAGAGAAAATAATTGAGATTTAGTGTAGCATTCAGTGATAGACTATTGATATAGCTAGTTTATGTATTAATTACCGTCACATAATAAGGCAATGTATTATATCTGGAAACAACAATATTTGTTTACATTTTTGCTGCGTTGGTTTATTTAGTGCATTTACAGACATTATTTTATTTGGGTGTATAAAGATAGCAGGGTTGGTTTTCTCACATGGCCACTTAAAAGATATAAAAGCTCAGACTTGAAGAGATGACTGTGTCCAGTAACACACCACACGTGCAAGAATAAAGGTTTCCATTGATTTGTCTATTCTAGTATCCAGTCTTTTTTTAAAAAAAATTTTTTTAATGCTTATTTATTTTTGAGAGAGATAGAGAGAGACAGATCGTGAGTGGGGGATGGGCAGAGAAAGAGGGAGACAGAATCTGAAGCAGGCTTCAGGCTCCGAGCTTCTGAGCTCTCAGCACAGAACCTGATGCAGGGCTTGAACTCACCAACCATGAAATTATGACCTGAGCTGAAGTTGGACAGTTAACCGACTGAGCCACCCAGGTACCCCCTCCAATCTTTTTTTTACTTTTAAAGGACAATTTCTATTATCAATTAGAGATTGCCCAATTTTGATATAAATAAGTCTACATATGATATCATAAAACAAATATTTTGGGGGTAAGATAGACTGCCAATGGGGGAAAAACATTGTAAGATAGTTAATGGGTAAAGTCTAGGACTCAGAGTAACAGGATGATAAAGAAAGACCAAAAATATCACTTAACTCATTTTGGAAGTCAAACTCTTTGTTGAATGCTTAACCTTGTGAGGGAGGCCTTGCCCTGAAACTTTGGCTGATGGTTTCACACTGCTGCTAACGTCAAGGTTGCTGTCTTTTCAGATTAATTTCTCAACGTCTGATCACTTCTGTTGGGTCAAATCAAGATATGACTATGGCCTTTCTTCTCTATTCATTTCATTTGGGTTTAGTTATCTATCTTTTGTCTATGCCTCCCCCAGGAATACAATGTTTGAGGAATGAGTGAGAAGGTGAAAGTTACCAAAGGTTAATGACCTCTTCAGAAGCAGGGATTCATTACCAATATAAAGGGCAATATAGCATCAAGAAGTAACTTCTCTGTATTTCTGTGATATAGTTGATTGAAGGATGAATGGCATTTTACCTGATAAATTTAATGGTGACTAACCAATTCTGTAAATTGACTGTCCTTTTGGTTTGTGATTTGCTTTTACTTCACATATTCTAGGCATGCTATTTCTTATTTTAATTCCTCATTTTCTTCTTTTGTCCATTTTCCTTACCTCACATTTCTATTTGTCCCTGGTTTATCTTTTGTCCTATTCTGATAGACTTAGTGTCTTTTCTGGTCTATATCATTCTAAATAATACATAATTAGTTCCTTTGGTAATTGAAGCAAGAGTTTCTAATAATATATCTAGAGGAGTTGTAGCAACTACGATAAGCAATATTAACTACCTACTAACTGTTCACTCTTTTTAAATACTGTAAGATACAACAGTTATTTAAGACAGGATCCCTTTACCTAATGAATTTATAATATTCCTGCTTAAAAATATCACATTACTTATAAATTAAATAAACTGTTGATGTTAAAACAAACAGGCTATACTTTGTTTTCCTTCATTTATGTATAGTTCTTTTGAGTTACTCTTCCATTAATGTAGAGCTGATGAAAACAGCAAAAGTAACCTCCCTAAGCCAACCTAATAGTGTGACCCAGCAGGCTACAGATATGTGCCTTGAAGGAATATATTTAGGGGGGGCGCCTGCCTGGCTGAGTCAGTTAAGCATCTGACTCTTGATTTCAGCTCAGTCATGATCTCACAGTTCGTGGGTTTGAGCCCTGCACCGGGCTCTGCACTGACAGCACAGAGCCTGCCTGAGACCCTCTCTCTCCCCTTCTTTCTGCCCCTCCTCCACTCTCTCTGTCTCTCAAAATAAATAAACTTTAACAGTTTGGCTTTTTTTTAAAAGAAAGACTATGTTGAGAGAGACCACTGATCAACCTTCTTGTGGGAACAGTGTAACGTCCTGGTCACCACCCCTAAGGCCACCTTGTACCCATGGTGTCCTTCCAAAGAGCTCTTGAGCTGACTCGGAATCACTATCATAAGTAGTATAAGAGGATAATATGCTTTTCTCTCCCCATACAGCCAGATCCATAGGATTAGAATGTTGGCAATAACACCTCATTGAATTTTTCTCATTTATCATGTCTTGAAGAGTACCGTTAAGATAATTTTTTATTGGGGCACCTGGGCAACAACAGTTGCTTGTGTCCAATTTCGACTCAGGTCATGATCTCATCGGTTGTGGGTTCAAGCCCCACATCAGCCTCTGTGTTGACAGCTCAGAGCCTGGAGCATGATTCAGATTCCGTGTCTCCCTCTCTCTCAGCACCACCCCCATTCATGGCCTGTTTCTCATTCTCACTCTCTTTCTCTCTCAAAAGTAAATAAAAAACATTTAAAAAATAATTTATTATATTAATAATAAATATTATTACAAAAATTATTGTATGCAAGATTAGTGTTTATTCATTCAACACTGATTCAGCAAACATCTTTCAAATATCTGTTATGGACTACTGATTAAGCTCAATACATGTATATACTCCTTGTTCTCAATTATATCTTCTCTGACATTTTTATATCTTATATCCAAATAACTGCTGCATGATAATATAAAACTGTTTTTATTTTATAACACATCTTAGGATTTCTTTCTGATGAAACTCGGGCCACTTACAGCATGTCACCCTTGTCTATTCCTTTAAGTTTGAAGTTCTGTTTTCTGAAGAAAAAGTACTAAATGTCTGAGAAATAAATACCTTTGAAACTTAAAAGAGTCACACAGGAAGGCAGGATGTGATGTCTTTCAATCTACCTTTATTCTGAAGAGGTCAAGGTGTTTCATAAACATTTATCTCCTTTCCACCCAGAGTTTCTTTTTGCACTAATTGCTAAAACGTGGTGAAGTAAAATTTCTCGTCTTGGGTCCTGTATTCTTTTTCCTTAGACACCAACTATATACCTTCTCTATGTCCTGGTTTTCTCTATGGCATGGCTCATGAGTATGTCCAGTTTCCTCCTAAAATAATGTATTAGGCCAACCAGCAAATATTGGTCATCTGCTATTACTAGGCATTGTTCTTGGTGCTTGTAAATCAAACAGAAAAAAAAGAAAAAAAAACTCCCCTTGTCCTCTTGGCACTTATGTTTTGATGAGAGGAAGGGGACAGAATGGGGGACATGGACAATAAACATCATAAATCAATAATTTATAGTATTTTGATGAGAGAAAAATTCAAAGGCAAAAATGAAGTAGTGAGTAAAACATTAGACAGTGGGGTGGGAACATATAAATAGGTTAATCCAGTTGGTGCAGAAATAAGTTATGTAAACTATGTAAAGCAATGTCACGAAAAACTGGTTCAGAATTGGAAATTAAAAGCAGGGTTGTTTGGGGGGCGGGGTTCGCACATTCAAATGGAGAAGACTTGAACTTACTAGTTCAATTTCATACACATTTATGAGAACCTTTCGGTACAAAGTACTTTTCTAGTGATCTTGAGTACAAAGGTAGGTACAGTGTGGATTCTGCTCTCAAGCTGCTCAGAGTTTGAAGGATAAGATATACTGGAATCTGTCTCTGCATAAAAACACCACCTCCAAGTACAGCTGTTTAAAACAATAACCCTTTTATTATCTCATGATTTATTGGGTTGACAGAGCTTAGCTGGTGGTGATTCTGCTTCTTCTGATGTTAGCTAGGATTGCAGTGGTCTGGGGCCCAATTGGCCTGGACCATCAGAGGGGGCTCACTCGTATGGTTGATGCCTTGGTGGAGGAGGCTGGAAGGCTCATTTTAGGTAGGACATTGGGTCACTGGAACTGCTGGCCCTATTTCTTTACTCCATGTGTCAGCACCTCTTTGCCTCTCAGATTCTACTGCACATGATTTCACCACATGGTTCTTCCAGCAGGTAGTGACACTTCTTATGTGTTGGTCCATATAGTGCAAAAGTAGAAGCTGACAGATCTTCTTAATTGTTAGGACTACAACTTACACAGGGTTACTTTCTCCACTTTCAGGTGGTTAAAATGAGTCCCGTGCCAACTCAGATTCAGGGAGAATATTTCACCAGGGGCAAACTAGGGGATGCACAGATCATTTGGGGCCGTTTTTGGAGATTAGCTATTCCAGAAGACCGTGCTTACGATATGTGCAGGGTACTGTGAAAACCTAAATAGAGGGACCTGTCAGTCCAGAGAAGCTCAGCAAGGCTTCCAAGAATAAGAGAATGCTGTGCTGAGCCTTAAAGGAAAAATCAGAATTATCCAGTGAATGAGGAACAGAAGGATATGCCAGGCAGAGAGAGAGAGTGCATATAAGAGAGAGAGAGAGAGCAAGAGAGAGCATGAGGCATTATACAACACATTGTGTCAGGGGAGAGTATGAGGTATTCTGAGAACTTCCAGTTATTCAGTATGAGAATAGAGTTAGCCTCTTTGGTAAATACTGAGAAAGGCAGCTGAAGAGGAAATGGTGCTTTGAACCAAAGGTATTTTATAAAATGAGGACAGCACTCTATCTCAGAAAGCTTCTCTGAAGTTTAGATTATATCCAATATCCAGTGTGTGTGTGTGTGTGTGTGTGTGTGTGTGTGTGTGTGTAATATGCATATATAACGTGTATATTCCATATACTAGGAATACTTCAGTATATTACATAATTTCTAACACTTGTTTTGCAATGATGGGGGTTTGAATTTAACCCTGAAGCTGATGGGAAGCCAGGTATTCTTTGTTTGTTTGCTTATTTTCAGAGAGAGAGACAGTGAGTAGAGAAGGGGCAGAGAGAGAGGGAGACCAAGAATCCAAGCAGGCTGTGTGGTGTCAGCATGGAGCCCAACGTGGGGCTTGAATTGAGAACTGTGAGACCATGACCTGAGCCGAAATTAAGAGATGCTTAACTAACTGAGCCACCCAGGTGCCCCAAAATGATTCTGAAAAAATCATTTTGCTCTATGAAATTTACAACAGAATTATATTATTATTATTATTTACAACTTATGTGTTACAATAGCCTTTATATGGGTGAAACTTATATGCACACTTTTTTGGAGAGCTGGTTGTTAAACATTTACCAGCACGTCACAGGTAGTAAGTCATTTTCCTGTTTCCTCTATGTTCTAAAACATCTTTTCTCTCCTTTTCATGCATTTAACTCACTGTTTCCACCTGGATACTTTCTACTGATCTATATTCCAATTCACTAATCCTCTCTACTTTTCTCTCCAACTATTGTCGACAGTTAAATCCATCTTATGCCTAATTTTAATGCTCCTATATTTAAAATTTTTGAATTTCTTTTTTATTCCCTTTTATAGTTTCCAGTCCTTGTGAAATTCCCATCTCTTATTATCTGTCCACTTAAATATAATCAGAGTCATTTAAAATTTTATTTGTTTATTTGTTTGTTTGTTTGCTTATGAGAGAGAGTGTGTATGCATGTGAGTGGGGGAAGGGCAGAGAGTGAGGAAGAGAAAGAATCCTGAGCAGGCTCTGTGCCGCCAGCCAGCTCCAAGCCTCATGCGGGGCTCAACTCAAGGAACTGTGAGATCATAAGCCGAAATCAGGAGTTAGACACTTAACTGACTTAGCCATCCAGGCCCCCCAATAAATAGTCATTTTAAAATTTACTTCTGCTGACTCCAGTAACTGGTTATCTGTGTCTTTCTACTGTCTGTGTTTCTATAAAATGTTTTTTTTTCCTCTTGATCCTGTTTCTTGGTATGCCTTATCATTTTTAATTAAATTATGGATATTGTTTATGACAAATAATATGTGGTCTTAGGACTGTTGTCTGGCCCAGGGAGAGTTTCCCTTATCTTGTTGTAGGCAGATAAGGAGGCACAGATAGTATCAATCAAATCAAGGATCATACTGATTTGATACTGAGTCTCAATTCTTCTAATAAGCTTCCTTCCCCATCTGTTTTTCGTCCACTGAAGGGTATAACCTTCCAGAGGTCCCAGCTGATAGCCTGGATTATTTACAGAAAGCCCTTCCTCCCTCTGGGTCCTTGGCTTTGCAGTCCAGAGCAGGACTGCAGCAAACACTGCCAGGGTTTTTTTGATTGTTGAGAGGTTTTCTGCTTATCTTCTTGGCCTTTAGCTCTGTGCAACTTATAAATAGGCAGAAGGCTCAAGAAGAAAACCACGAGTTGTGGTCTCACTTCCATGCCACTACCCTTTCTCTGGGATCTTGACTACCTCATATCCTGGCTACCTTTTTCTATCTGAAATCCATTTTAGGGGTGCCTGGGTGGCTCAGTCGGTTAAGCATCCGACTTTGGCTCAGGTCATGATCTCACAATTCGTGGGTTTGATCCCTGCGTTGGGCTCTGTGCTGACAGCCAGCTCAAAGCCTGGAGCCTGTTTCAGATTCTGTATCTCCCTCTTTCTCTGAGCCTCCCCTGCTCATGCTGTCTCTGTCTCTCTCTCAGAAATAAAGAAAACAAAACAAAACAAAAATCCATTTTATTTTTCTTTACAGCATTATGAGACCTTTAAAAGTTCTACTGTTTTCTCTGCCTCTTAACAATGTATGTCATATTCTTGGTCTCTCTCTTCACACGAATATCAGCATTTGCCTGGCAAAAAGAAAATGCTGCTTAGAGAATGTTGGATCACAGTTCTCTGATTTTCTTCTCTCAGGGATCTTGGACTCTCAAATCCTGGTTGCTTGCTAGCTGTCTGATGCCTTCAATTGGATTTCAGGCACATATATTTTTTAAATTAGCTTTTCTGCCTATTCTCAGTGATAGCATTGGCCTGCATGAATCTCTTCCATTCTGGCGGCATCCACACGCTCCTTTGATGATTTCATATGCCTGCACCAGGACAAAATTCTCTCCTGGACCCTCTCGTAGCATTCTGTACATAATTTTATAATAATTGAACTCTGTTGTGGTAAAGACTTGTATACTTCTGTCTCTACTGCTTGACCATAAACTTCTAGTAGGCAGACTATCTCATTTTTCTTTGAATTCCCAATATCTGGTACCTGATTGAACTGAATAAGTTATTGCTTAATAAATAATGTAAAAGTGGCTGTGGGTATATATATCTGTAGATCTGGACCTATCAGGATGTCAGCTATCCGACAGATATTTCATAATTTGTTTTCCTCTATGTTTTTAAAATCTCAATTTCTTTTCCATACTTTTACAATTTTACTCTATAAAAATTTAAACCATCTGAAATTTATTTTGTTGTATAAAGTATAATAGAGTTATAATTATGTTTCTTAGTTTTGTTTTACCTTAGGAAGATAAGAAGAAAATTGCTTTTTCAAAATAAGGGGAAATTACTTTTGTAGATTAACCATATGTTATATCAAGTGCTAGAATAACGTGTTTTTTTATTGTGAAATTTTTGAACATTCTAAACTCATAATAATTAGTTAAGAGAGATAAACTGCTCTCTTGACATATTTGAGTATTTTTAGATGTTATTTTTTTTTAATTTTGTTGTGTTAGGTAATGAAACCAGACAGATGATATAGAAAATACTATTTAATACATAAATAAGAACTTTTATGTATTCATCTTCTAATTTCTCTAGCTGGAATTTGGCCACTCCTTCTATGAAGTCTTCCCAGATTCCTTAGGGAAGAGTTAGTCATTCCATTTTGTAGCTTCCCATGGTCTTATGTGGCTCTTTTATGGCTGTTACCAACTTGCATTATACATATCTGTTTAAAATTTAAATCCTGTCCCTGTTTCTACCACCCTTCATATTTCTCAATCTTGCTTTATTTTTCTTTCAAGCATCTATATTCTACTTACATACTCACATTTCCCACTTCTAACACACACACACACACACACACACACACACACACACACACACACAGCAAGCATGAGTAACCTTGCGAGTAGACATTTCTCTGTTTGGTTTACTGCTGTATCTCCAGCACCCACAACTGTGCCTGACATGTAGAATATATGTTGAATGGGTATCTGTTCCTACATTAGATTGTGAACTCACTGAAAACAGAGACCATGATCTAGTCTTAGTACCCTGGCATCTGGCATATCTACTAAAACAGGTGCTAATACTTTTGCAATAAGTGATAACTCATTCTCTTAAAAAACTAAATGGATTACGGTGCTCATATTCAGATAATCCTACTTACTGTGATCTGTAGCTATTGTTCAGCAAATAGTTCCTAAATTAGAATTAGTATGCAAGAGGGCTGCATATTGAAAATCGACTCCATTCATTCCTTGAATACACATTTCTTTACTTATTGAACTTTATAAGCCCATGACAATGAGTTATATAGAGAGATTTATTATGTCTCTTCGGTTATATTTTAGAATTCTTAGATATTATGAATTCACTTTGCTTTAGTATATATTGAAATCATATAGATGATATGAAAAATACTTCTGTACATTTAGTGAGTACATATCCTGTAGCAGATACTATGTTAGGAACAGGAGGAACAAAATGAATATTTCATCTCTGTCTTCAAAATCCTAAATGATACTTAACTTTTACATAGTATTTTCTGTATGCTGGGCCCTGTTATGATATCTTTACACACACACACACACACACACACACACACACACACACATATTCATTCCTTGAATTCTTATGAGAATTCCACAATATAAGTAGTAGTATTTTCCCCATTTTGAAAGTAAGGAAATGGAGGCACAGACTAGTGCAGTTTGTCATTAGAATCTATACTCAGTGTCTAGCTAAAGTCTAGAAACCTAAGCCTTTGTACTAAAGGTAGCCTCTTAATAAAAAAGGGGTTCTTGACCCATACTTTGCTCCCCTTGCCATGGACTCCATTATCTTAGTCTCTTTCCTCAGAACTGCCTTGGGGTTCATCTTCAAAATGTGTTTTGAGAAAAATGCTCTTTCCCCTACCCCCTCTCTGTTTCCCTAAGACAAAGTTATCATTGTAGTTTAGCAGACACACTGATTACTATTTGAAAAATAGAAGCTCAAAAGTAATGCATAGGAGACAATCATAAAACTCATAAATTTCTGACAGTAGTGATTTCTGGCATTCATATTTTATTGGTTGGTTATAACCTGCTTGCAAAATTCAGATTTAGGTTGTGACGCTCTAGCATGGCCTATTTAAAAGCTTTTTAAATTAATAATATTGGTATTTTGGAGTGGAGGGGAACTGGAAAATATAGAATATGATTGATCTCCAGGTAGTTAGTCTTAAAGGAATAGCAGATGGTAAACATTAGCTATTAGAGCAGGAAATTATTTCTTCAACATATTTTTTTTAGCTAAGAGATTCTTTGAAAATGAGTAATTCTGGTTGGTTGATTTTGAAAGTAAACCATATGTTGTTTACATGTTTTGGCATTTATCCAATTTCCCTGAAGATGAGAGTGAAAATGGGAAAAAAAAGCGCCTTTTACTAATTAGATAATAATGAACATAATGAAAACAGGTGCCATAACTTTTTGAATTATGAGAATGTATCTTCAGAACCAGCTCTGGGAATAAGATCATGAGGGAAAAATATTCTGTACATACCCATAATGTGAGCATATATGTGTCTGGGGGTATATACGAAGGCACACATTAAATAAATTTAACTGGTGTTTCTTCCTATAATAGAAATAAAAAACACAGATCAAAATGAGTTTTCAAATGCCCTGTTCATTTTATATGAACTATTGCATGCAAATGCATGCATTATTTGCAATCAGGACATCTTAGTTAGTATCTTAAAGCTTTTCAACACATCTGGGTGATTCTCCTAGAAGGCCAGTAGGACACTGAACCCCTGTAACCTAAGATCCCCTGGCTCCCAAGTGACAGCAACACCCCTGAGGTCATACTCTCCCTTCACAATCAGAAGAATGGATGTAGGTGATGCAGATTCTATTGCTTCAGCCACAAAGGAGAGTAATTGCAGCCTAGTATGGGGGAAGGGAGGTGTGGGGAAGAGCTGCTCCAGATTAAAGGACTGAGAAATGGAAGAGGTGTTGGGGAAACCAAGAAAAGAGAATTTGGATGACTCTCTGGGTGAGAGCTGCACTCGTAGTGTGGCATTAAACCACACGTCTGCTGCTGAGAAAGGAAAACTTTTCCTGCCCTGTATCTCTTCCTTCTAGCGGAAAAGATGGACATGTTTGAATTTATACGAATGCCTTTTGAAGAAAAAATGAATATCCCAAATGGTACAAAGTTAGGACTATTAAAACGCATTGTCAACTTTTAAAAACACAATAATGTGCGTGTTAATTATTTTCCAAAAACTATAACCGCTATGTTTGAAAATGATATGTGAAATCTGCCCTCGTACGATATGACCCGATACTAGATTTCTTCTGCTGTTGAAAGGCACTTAAATTTCACTGGTGGTTATTTTTCTAAATGATTAACGCTTATTGTGATTATTCTCCAGCTAATATATGTATGCAAAATGTGGCTGCAGGGATTTGCTTTTGTTAGCATATCCCCTCCCCCACCCTGAAACCTCAAGGCTCCAGATATTGATGCTGGAGAGAGAAAATGGATGTGTGTGTGTGTGTGTGTGTGTGTGTGTGTGTGTGTGTATCTAACCTTCAAGTTGATACATTGGTGATGATATGCAAACAAACAAAAAAAGATAAAGCTTTCCCTTTGATAATGCCCTTCTCAACACATTAATATCATTTTCGAGAAACTTAACAGTAAGTAAATTTAATGGTTTAAATTTAAGTGAGGCTAGTGTTTTAAAACAGCTACACAAAGCAGTTACAACTGGAAATTTAACATAACTGAGAATGGCACTTTTATTAAATAACTCTGTGATCTTCCAGCCATGTTCTTAATCAGTGATCTCCCTGTAGCGAAATGCATAGATAATCAACAACTCTGTCAGTAAACTTGTTGGGGGATTAAATCCTAAAGGAAGGAGCCCATAGCCCTGGAGGAAAACTGAGTACATGTTTCCCTGAGTCTTTGAAGGCTCATCTCGGTAGTCCCACTGCTAGAATGTGCTCTGTTGTCATAGCAACACCATCTCCTGCTTCATACAGGAAAGATTAGCTCTTACTGTGCAGAGGAGAGAATTTAGGGGAAGTCAGACTAATCCCTGGGTGCACTTGGAGAGAAAGGTTGGACCTCGCCTGAGGGATGCTGTCTCTGCAATGATAGAATTGGCTGCCACAGACACTGGTATTTAAGTTGAAGAGCAGAATTCACAGTAAGTGTCAGCTCCTCCAGAGTAGAATATTGATGAATGAGGTTTGTCTAAGTCTTGTTGAAGACTGTCCCATGCAGCAGTGGAATGACAGCAGGAGACTCTGATAAGACTGCCAATGTTTTCCTAGTGTAGGTGGTATTTAGAGGGTTGACCACATCAGGAACTTGAGGAAAATTTTTAGATACTTTTGAAACAACCATCTAAAATCCTGGAAGCATATCAAAATTAGATAAGCAAAAAAATGTATTATATGTTTTTTGGTGCTGAATTTATTTACCCTAGATTTTTATGCACTTAAATTTAAAATTCCATAGAGAGAAAGGAAAAAAAAACTCATGAAAAAAATTATTATTTCTAAGCAAGTGTGTTTCTCCAACACCAAAAGTAATGAGATTTCATTTTAGAAAAAGAAATGATTTCATTTTAGTATTGCAACTGTTTTCAATTATATACACAGTTTTTGAAAAACCTTTTAGAAGCATACAAGTGGTATAATTCTGTTAAGGTGGTTAGAATATGATAAAAACATATTCTTTGGGGAAGATTATTTAGGTCTTCTCTTTGGTGCTGCTGCTTCAACTTGTCAGCATAAAGCATGTGCAATGTGTAAATCTTTCAGGATTTTCTGTTGTTTGTCTCAAATGGATTTTGTTCTGGGGGACTGTGGGGTTTTACTTTGTTTTTCCCTCTTGGTTTGTCTTGGCACAGTTTTTTTTTCTATAATTAAAAAGATCGTATGGATTTTAGCTTAAGCACTGGGAAACCTTGTTATGGGTTTGAAATGTTTGATATTGATATCTATTGTGATAATATCTAGTCATTGAAAAACTTAATTACCTCAAAGTATACTTCAATCCACATCCAAAAATAAAAAGAATATCTCAAGAATATGTAGATTTAATGTAGTATATTACTGATATGTAAACTGTGTGGTTTTGATGATCAGTGTGTATCACCCTGAAAGTATATATATTTTTTATTTAAAGTATTCCTGGTGACAGTTGTATCATGCTGCATTGATCATGTTTTTCAATTTCTTTGATCATGGCCCTATATTTTTAATGTGTATTTAAAAACTGGGTTTTGGTTCCCATGTACAAAATCGTAGGCTACCACGATTGTACTACCACACTGTAACTAACATTGCAGTCTATGCTAAATATAGCCAATATCATAAAATATACTAAATTTTTATTTAGAATCTACTGTTCTAATTTACCAAATGAAAGAGATTTGGGTGTTATTATAAAACAGAGTGCAGATTACACATAAAGTCTTTTTTTCTGAAACTTAATGTTAGAAGAGACCATGGGTATTAGATTTGAACAAACAGTTGTATTAAATGGCTACATAACATTATTCTCTTTATATGTCAGGAAATACACACAAAACCATAAGGGTTGCAATTGGCTTAATAGCATTCAAGTTATAACTACGCAGAAGCCTGATGCTCTTAAGAAAATGGAGACAAAGCTGAAAGTCAGGGAGCCCCTTTCAGTGAATGATTGCAAATTATGACAACAACCTCTTTTCCAGGATTTATATCAGTTTAGGGTAGGGCCCTTAGAAATCACAAAGAGAAAGAGGCAAATTTGCTATTTCTCCTGAGCCTCCACCCCTTCCCCCCGCCCCCAATAAACTGGAGTAACTTATTTCTCTTCATTTATAGGCTTTGGGCAAAAATAAGGAAGCCAATGACCTTATTCTAAAAGGAGAGAAACTTAGTGTTCACTGTATGACATGAGGCTTAGAATTAACACAACAGAACTGGGAAGGAGAAGGATGGCCGAGTAAAAATGGGCACCACTCACTGACTTAACAAAGTATATAAATAGATAACTGAATAATAATTGAAAGGTAAGGCAGGAATTTAGCCCAATTCATTACTTTAACCAAAGTGTTTCAAGAGGTCATCCTAACCAGTTTAAAAAAAACAAAACAAAAAACTTGCTATATCATTTAGAGTTTTCCATTTTCTGTTTCTGGGTTTATTTCTTTTGTAAACACAGTAATGGTTGAACGGGAGCCAAATGCTGTGAGCTGAAGACTTGTGGGGATTTATTACTTCCCTGAGGCAGTTTGGTTTGGGCTTCTTGTATGTCAGGGTCTTGCTTGGTGAGGAACAGGTCATATCCCAAAGCCTAATTATCTCTTGAAAGGCATTGCTTCAGGAATCTTTGAAAGAACAAGTTGTTCTATTCTTGAACTGGTCTCAGAGGCTTGGAATATCTTTTGAAAAGTGCAGAAGTCAGCTTAAGAATAAAAATCTTCAGGACATCAAGGTCTTGGGGTTAGGAGGTGATCTGGAAATGGTCTCAGCTTTTTTTGCAAGGGAAACCAGAGTACAGAAAAGAGAGAGAGGGAGCAATGGCATGGGAAGATCACAACACAAGCTTCTGCTAGGGAATAATCAACAAACGCATGCATGGAAGGCATTGAGATATGATTTTATAATGGTCAGTTATCATATATACTAAGAATAGCTTCTAAAACTACCTGGTATGGTTGATGGTTGTTGACATGTATGTAATAGTAAATATTGAAGATAAAAATATTTAGCACAAAAGGTAATACTATGATATAAACACTTTTTGTATTTGCTTTTAAAAATCAAATTAAGGGGGCACCTGGGTGGCGCAGTCGATTGAGCATCTGACTTTCGGCTCAGGTTATGATCTCACGGTTCATGAGTTTGAGCCCTGTGTTGGGCTTTGTGCTGACAGCTCAGAGCCTGGAGCCTGCTTCAGATTCTGTGTCTCCCTCTCTCCTTGTTTCTCCCCTGCTTGCACTGTCTTTTTCTCTCACAAAATAAATAAACATTAAAAAATTTTAAAAATCACATTAAGATTCAATGTTGACTATAGAAGATTCAATTCTATGACACATTGTTGAGTTAGAAAGGCCACTTTAGAGAGCTGTAAGGTAGCAATGATTCCTCCTCTCTTTTTTAAATTTTAGGATTTATGTTCATGTAAAATTCTTCTCCTTATATTCTCTAAGTTTGACTCTATATGTCTCAGGACAAATGTATGATGCTAAATTAGTCTGTTTTCTTAGGATTGCCTGTAAGTAAATGGGTAGAATGATGTATGAGAAGATGGCTGGAACAGTTGTCAAAATTGGGCTGTATGTAGAAAGACCAGAATATTCGTTGGGGCTACGTACTTTTGGTGATATACACTTTTGAAGACAGAGGAGAGCCAATGGGGATTTCTGAACAAGGAGTGAGAAATAGAAGCAGGGCTCTGTGAAGATGTATCCTACAAATGTGGAGAGGATAAATAGATGATATGGGCAATAGTTAATGGGAGGCAATTTGGACTGCGAACCTTAGCTAGCATAGAAAAACTGAGAATTAAAGGTAGGGAATTGATGAGAAAGAAGTCATAGCCATATAATCTATGGATTTCATGTGTTAATTTATTCAACCAAGGTTTATTTGGCCACTGCTAAGGTGGATGCTAAGAATCACAGAGCAAAACGCATGTGTTCAGGCTTTCATTGAAAACACTCGGTCTGGTGGGAAAGACTGAAAGATAGCAAATCAGAATATCTCATAGTTAGAGGTGTGATAAACCAAGCCCAGGGGATAGACTTGGCCAGTGCTGGATAGCATTAAAGAATCTTCAAACCTGGAAACTGGTGAATGCCATTACTAGACATAAGGAAAGTCAATAGGAAAAGGGAGTTTATGAGGAGAGCAGTGACAGTAATGGAGACCGCATTGAATTTTATTTTAGACATCCTGTTTGGTCTTTAAGCCTTAAAAAACAAATATTGCATTTAATTATAAGAGTTAACTTGGGGCGCCTGGGTAGCTCTGTCAGTTAGGTGTCCGACTTCCGCTCAGGTCATGATCTCACAGTTCGTGGGTTCGAGCCCCGCATTGGGCTCTGTGCTGACAGCTCAGAGCCTGGAGCCTGTTTCAGATTCTGTGTTTCCCCGTCTCTCTGATCCTCCCCTGCTCACACTGACATTCTCTCTCTCTCTCAGAAATAAATAAAACATTAAAAATTTAAAAAAAAAGTTAACTTACCCATTATGTAGTTTATTTTAAAAGGTCACACTAATGCATAGAGGTTCATGGCACCATTAGCATTTGATTTACTGCTCTATTTTGTTTCCTCTTTAAAATTTGTGTATAACAATTAGAGTATGTAAAAACTTGACATGTGTTTTCATGTTGAAGTATAACTTTTTAGTATGACCAAAAAGAAGTTTATCTTTCATTACTGGGGTCTGACACTTCCAAAATTTAGTAATATTTATCTTTGTATCCTACTCTTGGCATTATTATAAGATAGTAATAAATTTAATACAAAAGAAAATGAATAAATTCAGCTGAAGTTTCCAGAAAACCGTTTTTGTAGAACTTAGCCCAATGAGTTAGAGACAGAAATATTTTATTGTCTTTTCTATCTGGATAATGGCATAATTTTCTATCACTGTAGCCTTGAAATGATAACAACAACAACAACAGCACTTTACACTTTACACCGTTTATAATTGTTCTTTTTAATTTTTAAAATATTTTATTTATTTCTGAGAGAGAGAGAGAGAGCAAGAGAGCGTGAGTGGGGGAGGATAAGAGAGAGGGGGAGACACAGAATCCGAAGCAGGCTCCAGGCTCTGAGCTGTCAGCACAGAGCCCGATGCGGGGCTCGAACCCACGAACCATGAGATCATGACCTGAGCCGAAGTCGGACACTCAACCGACTGAGCCAGCCAGGCGCCCCTACAACATTTATAATTGTTGAGGAAATAAAAACAAACCTGCCCCCCAAAGACCCCTCTATACATGTATAGAACAGAGAGAGAAAACATAATTTATTACAGTGTAGAGATGTATGGTGACATCAAAGCAATTGCAAGATCTGTACAGAATTTCATACATGTGTATACAGGAAAGTAGAATAAAGGACAATGACCACTTCCCTGTCTTCTTGACATATATATAGATAGATGGACCTGACCATCTCCTATTTACCTTGTGAGGGAAAGCCTCAGCTAATTCTGGAGGCTCACATTTACAAGTTTCAAGGGTCAGAAGGCCTAATGTTGTGTTGGAAAAGCAAAAGCTTGGCCCCATTACACCTGTGTATTTTCAAGAAGACACTGTAGAGGGGATGGTAGGGAAGCGGCTACGTGTCTCCTCAAAGATAATCCATTCTTCTATCCTGGCACAATGCACCTTTTTCTATACATTATCTCATTTAATAATAACAATACTGTCAGACACACATAATTACCATTTTGTTCCAATCTCATGACTGAGAAAACTGATGGTTGGAAAGGTCAGGGAATATTTTTTAAAGTTGTAAAACTAGCAGCATGAGATTATCCAGCTCACTCTCTACCTCGCATTCTCATTTCCTAAATGAGGCATTGTAGAAACTCATTTTTGGATGCTACATGGAGAGGTAATGGTAAGGAAACAATCAGTTTTATTTCTTGCCTTAGGTATCTATGAGCATGTGTATAAATAAGCAGGCCATTGGATAGAGTCTGATCCAGTTTTTCTGTATAATAACTATTTCATGGAATTGTTTTGGGAATTAAAAGAGATAAGTAATATAAAGAAACCTACACTGCACTAGGTGCTTAATAACTGATAACAGTCACCATCATAGAAACTTATTCCACTTATTCCACTTGTTGAGATGAGAACTGGGTATTGTATGTAAGAGGTGAATCACTGGGTTCTACTCCTGAAACCAATACTACACTGTATATTAACTAAATTGCATTTAAATAAATTTTAAAAAAAAGAAAATTGTTGAGTATCAGAAAGAAAAAAAAATGGTGTCCTGAAATTCAGATTATCCATCCATCCATCCATCTATCCATGCGTCCATCCATCTCTTCATTCATTATTCACCAAGCATTTAAAACCCTTTCCCTGGCCCTCCTTCTATACAGACACACTGTAGTAAAATGAAGAAAACCAGAAGCTGCCCCTCCCCTCAAAGATAATGCTAAGCTCTTCCTTGTTATGGGTCAGGTATGGATTTAAATACTCTGCAAACATTAATTCATTTAATTGTATCAATTATCCTGTAGTATAAATACTAAACCTGCCCCATTGTTCCTATGGGGAAGCTTAGGTTCAGAGAGTATCCAAATCACCCAACTTATAAGTGACATACCTGGGTCTGAATCTAAGTTTTTCTAACCACAGCACCCATTCTCTTAACCACAATGTTATTCCTGCTGTTGTACACGTGTGAAAGGTGTTATGAGGAAGGGTAGCATAAGATACAGAGCTGTTACAAAGGACAGTGGTGACAAACTGAGGGTGGTCACATGGGGAGGCCTTAACAGGTGCAATTTCTCTGTGTAATAGCTACTTCATGGAATTATTTTGGGAATTAAGGGAGGTAACTAACACAAAACACTTGCATGGCACTAGGTGCTGATATATGCTAGCAGCCACTTATTATCACTAAAATTCTAATTTAAGTCTGAGTTACTGCTCAGGGTTCTTTTTCTTTCTTATTTCTTTGATTGTTTGTTTCATAGACAGTCTGTCTCCTTCACTTTGTCTAACAGTTTGGGAAATGGTTAAAGATTCAGAAAACAAAAAAACTATCCCAGTATTTGACCTTGACCTTCCATGTGTGTGTATCCATTAGGATTCCTGTTTTCTGTCTCAATTTTTTTCTTTTTTTACATATTTAGAGAAAGGGGCTTGGTGGGAGGAATATCATGAGAGTTTTTCATTTTGACAAGTAAGGATGCCGTTGCTGGCTAGGGAGTTTGCCTCTTTCTGTATGCAGTCTTTATTCATAGGTTGCGTTGAATGTGTGGTAGAGAAGGGTAAGAAAATTAGCCCAAGAGAAAGGAAGAGGCAGTGTTTATAATCAGGTCTTCAGAAGAATCAGTGTCTCAATATCTGAGTCAAAACATCAAAATATACTAAAGGATATTCAAACTTTATAACCTATAGAAAAAAGTTTTCACATATGGGTCCTGAATGCCTATCTATGTATAATATTATATTACAGCCTTTTAAGTCACATGCAAACATTCATGCAATGAAAAACTCTCTGAAGGATGTTACCTTTATCTGTGACAGAATCACTTATTACTGCATACCTTTTAGTAAAATCTAACAATATGATTTTAAAGTTTAGCCCTATATAACAATATTAATAAAAATTCACATAGCAATGTGGCGAATACAATGGCTTGTGGAACAAATTTCAGGTAGATTTTAAAAGGAAAATGAGAACTTGACTTTGACATTGCCTGTATCATGTGACCTTTCCTAATAATGGTCACATGAAGGAAAGAAAGAAAGAAAGAAAGAAAGAAAGAAAGAAAGAAAGAAAGAAAGAAAGAAAGAAAAGAAAAGAAGAAAGAACGAAGAAAGGAAAGGAAAGGAAAGAAGGAAGGAAGGAAGAAAAGAAAGAAAGAAAGAAAGAAAGAAAGAAAGAAAGAAAGAAAGAAAGAAAGAAAGAAAGAAAGAAAGAGGAAGGAAGGAAGGAAGGAAGGAAGGAAGGAAGGAAGGAAGGAAGGAAGAGAAAGACAGACCCATGTATGATCCTTTTCTAATGCTTGGAAAGGAGCTTAGATATTTAGAAAATCCCAGAAGCCATGACTTTATTTGAGAATACTGCACATGTGTATCTTTTCTCTAGAAATTGCTTTAAGCAAGTAGGAAATTTAAGGGTGATAACCAAGTTTTTTTTCCCCTTTTCTGTAGCTAATAAGGTCCCAAGAGATGACAATCTATACCCATATCAGGAAAGGACATGTGCTTCTCTTAACTCTTGCCAAATAGAGAATATCAGGGATCTTCTTAGCCTTTAGTTCTTTAGTCTGGTCGCCATCCTATACAGGGGCAAGTTGGGGTGGAGGGGGGGAGAAGAGGACCAAGAATTTGATTTTTCCTTTCTGTACATTTTTTGTTATAAATTCTCCCAGTATTTTTCTCAGGTTGTCTTCAGATTTCTTTAGAGCTTAAAATTTTAACTTGCTAATTTAGCATTGTTTCTTCTTGGCCCCAAGACATGGTTTTCTTAGTGACACATCCTCTGTTAAAACAAATATCATGGGTTTTTTTTTTTTAAGTTTATTTATTTTGAAAGAGAGAGAGAGCAAGAGTGAGCTGGGGAGAGGCAGAGGGAGGGAGAGAGAGTCCTAAACATGCTCCGTGCTGCCAGTGCAGAGCTCAACGTGGGACTTGATCTCACAAACCTTGAGATCATTACCTGAGCCTAGACTGAGCTGAATGGATGCTTCAACAACTGAGCCACCCAAATGACCCACAAATACAGTTTCTAACTAGTCAAGAGAAAAAGCAGTACTGGGACTAGCATGATATTGTTAGTAACTTTCTAATTTTAAATATCTTAAGTTTTCTTAGATGTTTTCTCCATCCTAGAATATTTTCAGTTATCAGAGAAAACTAGCATGTGACCTTTGCCAACTTAATGTGTTCTCTGCACCCATCTCTAACCTTTTAGAGACTAAGCGAATCTCTTACTGATTTTACCATACAGGGGAAATGTTTGGTAGGGTAATTAAAATATAAAATATACTTCTGACCAAGCCTACATGAACGATTTTGGCTCAGAACTACTAGTAGAATTCTGGGTTGTATCACTGTCCAGTGCTTGCTTCATGTGGTCCTTCTGTTGTTTGTCTGCCCCAGTTAGATACGTACTTTAGAAATATAAGGAGATTCCATTAACTGATGCAATATACTCCGTTGTCATTGCCCTGTAGCATAAGGAAGTGGGTAGCTCACAGACTGACATTACACATGTTTCCCTTGGAATCTCAGCCCTGTACTTCCAATGTAGTTCCCTTGTCTGTCTGCTAAAGGGCTAAGAACCTGCCTCGCATGTTGCTTTATTTCCAAGTTCAATGGATAGAGTAAGAAAATGTATTAATAAAATATTGCACATTTGTTTTAAATATATATTCATGTTTAAAACATTTAGATTTCCTAGAATCACTTCCATCAACAATATATTATTAATAAGATATTACATATTTATTTGAATACATATTCATGAGAAAGAGTTTTTAAAGTACAGAATTGTATAAAGAAGGAAGGGCCCCTTATTCTCTACTCCTAATCTGCTATTCTCCCAACAGATAATTTCTGTTAACAGCTTGATATGTTCTTTTCCGGAAGAGATAAATAGCTAAATGATAGCCGGTTCAATTGATATCCTTCTAAAAATATGGCCAACAACATTTTGAATATAGGTTTCATTTTTATAATTTTGAATCATTTGTTGGAAAGGACACTTTGGCAATGATTTGCTGAAGTTGTCATAGATTTTATGTTGTTTTTATACAAGTTCTTTTCTACTAGCCAATGCTACAAAAGACATAGATTTACAGACTAAAAAAAAGCAGAATGGGATTGACCACCACTTATCTTTTGAGAAACATTGATTATTTGTGGCAAGATCTCTCTTCTGGAATGACAAGTAAATACACATCTTAACGTTATAAATACAGAAATGGATGCTAGGCCAAATTAAAGACTAGCTCTTAGAATATTGGTCTGCAAATGTCTGCAGAGCTGAAATGTGTAAATTAGAGATTCACTGGAGTCTGCTAGCCAAAAGTGAAAACGAAAGTGCTTACAGCTCGCTAATTAATGCTGCATGTCCAATCTGATTGCAGAAAAAAGAGCCATCGAGGTCTATGGGGAAAAAGCAGTGGCCTGGGAGTCAAGAGAACTGAGTCCCCTTCTATTCTTCTACTCAGTATGGGACCATCCTCGAACAAGCCAGTCCTTTGTCCTCAATGTAATCATTTAAAAATAAGGGTCATATTCACCACCCTTAGCGTCTCAGAATTGGCAATAAAATGAGGGGAAAAAAAGAGATTGAGTTCCAGAAAAACCATGATTTAACAATAATTTATTGCTGGACTGTTAATGTTCTGATGTCTGTATTGTTTAGATGTTTTAGAAACTGTTTCTACCAAGTCAGGCTCTTCAAGGAGCACTTTGTGGACCTCAAAACTATTATTGGTGCACGACAAGATTGAGTGCTGGGTTTGAAACGGCAATTTTATGTCTGTAGAATTTAATAATAAATAAATGGGTTTGCATTTTGTGTGTTCTGCTTCAAGCTTTGTTGTTTGTTTTTACAAACTATTTGTCCATGATGGATTGGAAATAAAAAGATCGAGTCTTCATCACAGCTACTTTGAGAAACACTGTAGATGGGAATTGGAGCTGTGGTAGATTAAACAAAGAGCAAAAATTGACCTAATGTCTGCTCTTTCAGAGCTTGAGGTCCTGGGGGAGACCCAGATATTAATCTAGTAACTGTATCTAAGTGATTATGTTATTCAAAGTGAAATAAATCGTTCTCCTCAACCACGCTCCTCCTCTCTCCTCTTCTCCCCTTCCCCCCACAATCTCTGCTTTCTTTCCTTCTTGCCTCCCCCTCTCTGCCTTCTCTCAATCTCTCTCTGCCCTCTCTACTCCTCTTTGCCCATTTACCCCTTCTCCCCTCTCTCCCTTCCCCTGCTATGATTCACTGTCCCTACTGTTCCCCTTAATCCATCATGTGTTTTCATCTATGCTGAATTATATATCTGAGAAATGTTATCAATCTATACAGTAAAATAAATAATTACCTTGATATGCAGCATAGTCAACAAGCAGAGCTCTTCAAATATTATACTTTGGGGGGAGTATATATATTTTCTTTCTGATTACTATAGAGTATGTGTCTACATCCCTGTGTGTTTCTTCCACTCTCCTTTTCTTCCTTTCTTTCATCCTTTTAGATTTACTTAGATTATTTAAGTTTATTTATAATTTGTTAAGCCCCTAGAATGTAGCAAGCATTGTGCTTTGCACCCCACTATATCCCTGCCTCCTATTCCCTATGCCCACCCCTAACATGAAAAATCAGCAAAAGTAATTAAGAACTGGAAATCGAGATTCTATGAATATTTAAGCTGAGCATGTGCTATCTAAGGATGTGTTCTTGCATGTACCCTTTAGAAAAAGAGACATACTATTAGGACAAAGCATGTAGAAGTTGAAAATCAAAGCGTTTATTATTAAGGATATAAATCCAATTGGCATGATTCCTTTTTGAATTCCATAAAAAATGTGGGCAAACTAGAATCTCACTGAAGCCATTGCTTTTCTTTGCCATTAAGATAGGATTCTTACTATAAAAAGGAGAAAAGAGTTTATTTTCTGAAGCATGAAATCACTCAATCATAGTATATTTTGCACTACTTAATAACAGTTGTAAATAATAGCTGAAGTGATTTGTATGTGAATAAATGTGAAATTTCGCACTAGCTTCATCCATTCACTTATTTTCGGTTGTTTTGTTGCTGTATTTACTACTGGAAATTGGTCAGTATACCTTGGTGGCTGCAAGAAAAAAAGCATATTTTGGGTGAAAACATATTTCAACAGAACAAGAAAATTTCCATTCCTTGGTTCAGTGTAGTCCAGACAATAATGTTCATTCTATATTTGCAAAGCATCTGAACAATAGAGGAAAGTATCTTATAGAAAGAAAGTACTTCTCTAACTTAAGAGACAAGACATACCATGGCTTCTTTTTGTTTTGCTTTGTCTTGTTTTGTTTTGTTTTCAAGACTGCTATCTGAAGCATCACCAGAAGAATTGGATGGTAAGAGATCATGTCCTAGAGAGGCTTGTGAGTGAGGGAAAAGGGCACTGGCTCTGGACTTAGCTGCCCTGAGTGTGAATTGAGCCTCGGCCCTTGTGTTACCTAGAAGTCATTTGATCAAGATCCTAGAATATGCCCCTATGTTAGTAGATTAGCTGGACCTACTTTGAGAATTAGGTATAATGAAATTAGTACCTAACCCATAATTTTAAATTATTTTTAATGGCAAATAGCACTAATTAAATGGTGTACTTCTTTGCATCAGTTACTTCAAATAATGAGGACAGAAGGGAGGTGTTGGTTTTTGTTAGAATGATGTCACAATAAAGAAGACACTGATTTAAGGAATGCAAGAATAGGAAGTGTAGAACAGGCCAGGCCATGACTTAGCCTTGGCCTCATTGAGTTATACACAGGATTATCATGCAATTTATTGTTCACACCAAAACACATTTGGAGTCAAAGGGGGAATAATTAATAATTGTACTGATGCCAAGATGTGTGAAGCCAACCTACCACATATGTAGTCCCTCTGTTTTCCTGTATCCATCTGTCTCCTCACCCCACCCTCTGGCCTTCTCTGATGAATATGGCTTGTTCACATTCCCTGGTAACCTCGTCAGTCCAATGCTCCCTTAGGGTTCCTTAGCTGCGGTTACTAACCAAGTTAAGGGTTTGGGCTTCTGAGATTTTTTTTATGCAAGGGGATTATCTAGAAGTCTTGTTAAGATGCATATTCTGGGGGTGCCTGGGTGGCTGAATTGGTTTAGCATATGACTCTTGATCTTAGCTCAGGTCATGGTCTCACAGCTGTGGGTTCAAGCTCCACATTGGGCTCCATGCTCAGTGTGAAGCTTTCTTAAATATGTCTATATATATATATATATATATATATATGTTTATATTTATGTTTACATATATTTATTATTTATAAATATATCATTATATTACATACATATATGTATGTAAAAACCCATGATTTCTGATTCAGTAGGTTTGAAGTAAGCCCTGAGATTTGACACTTTTAACAAGTTCACAGGTGATTTTATGGCTGCTCATCATTAGCCCACATGTTGAAGAGAAAAGTGTTAGTTCAAATTCCAAAAGATGGAAGTTTTTTGAGCTATTCACCTTTCTGATTTGACCATAGTGGTTGTGGCTTTGACCTCTTATGGTCTGATGGTCCTTTGGACAGGTGCCTACCTTGGCTAATTGAGCCTTAGGAGGTCGTATGGTTACCAAGGCAGTAGGTAGAGTAATTTGTTCTAGAAGGGAGTATAGAGAGGAGATCCATACACTAAAATGATATATTCAATGTAATTAGTTGTCCTTTTTCATTTCATGGAGAGCCACTGAGGAAGGCGCTTGAAAAAGTGCCGTTGGCATGGCACATATCTCTAAACCAGGCCAGTCAAGGCTCAGTAAACATTTCCTCTCTGCTAAAGTCAAGAAACAATGGCTTTCAAACCAGAATCTACTGTGCTTTATCCAAAGCAAGGTTTTATGGATGGCCATGATTCTGTAATATTAGTATAGCAACATGAGACCTTGGGGACAGGGAGTGTATTTTGAGCTGCTCTTGGTTAATTAGAAATAATCACACTGAGAAATAAAAATTAAGAAAAAGAAATAAATAAAAATATTTAAAAAAAAAAGAAATAATCACACTGTAAGAGCTCTTATCTTGGTATTATTTGGGGAGTTTAAATTGGTATATTCAGTACAGAAGTTTAGAGAAGTTGTTTTTCTTTTTTTTAATTTTTTAAGTGTTTTTATTTATTTATGAGAGAGAGAGACAGCGTGACCAGGGGAGGGTCAGAGAGAGAGAGGGAGACACAGAATCTGAAGCAGGCTCCATGCTCTGAGCTAGCTGCTAGCAGAGAGCCCGATGTGGGGCTCGAACCCACAAACAGTGAGATCATGACCTGAGCCAAAGTCAGACACTTAACCGACTGAGTCACTCAGGTGCCCCAAGAAATTGTTTTTCTTAATGGTCAACCAAGAGATTCTCCTCGATTTGAGGAGAATTCAATGGTTTGCTATGATAGAAACAGTATTAATGAAAATGAGCACATATATCACTAATATAAAATGCCTAATCATAAGAGTCCTTTCAATTCTTAGCTGATTTTTATTTCTTCAAACTCATTCTGACATTACCTCCTGCCAATCCTTTTACTACTATGAAAAATAAAGCATCAGCAAAAGCTAAAATGCTTTCTCCTCTTCTGTTGATTTTTTTAAAAACATTATAGTTCTACTTGGTGACTTGCTATATATACCACTTTACATACAAGGAGTATTTAAGCAAAGTCCACATCCTCACGAACATTCAGAAAAATATGACAAATATGTGTGAAAAGTTAGTGTTTAATATCAAAAGTGTTGAACTATACAAAGCAAGAGGGTAGAAAATAGGATCAGTGTAACAGTGTCCTGTAGATGTTGGTAGCAATGGGTCTATGAGAGTCTGTGCTCTAGAAGGAGGATTTGGGGCAAGATGGCTGCCCTAATGTTGCCCGAGCTGCTCAGTTAGAGTTGACCTAATTCCTCAGCCATCCACGAGTTGAGAGTTTGCTTGGTTTTAATGAGGTGATGACTTTTGAGAACTTTCATGGTTCCCACCTTTTCCCCCAAATCAGTGCTAGAACTACCTATTGGTTATTTAATTTGGTATTAATAAAATTAAATATTTAAACCAACTCAAGTATACTGAGTTTGAGAAATGTCAAGTGTGGAAACAACTCTTCCATCTTTCCTATTTGTTAAGGTCCTGCAACTAATACAGCAAAAGCAAGTACTATTTCTGTTATTGAAAATATTTTACCTTTTATTTTTGGGTGGTGACAAATATCTGAATGCCATGTGGACTCGTGACGTATAGTCTAGAATTCTGCTATTATTAAAGCATTTTACTATCACAGTACCTGGTTTATAGTTTCCTCTCTACATTGCAAGTACAATGCTTGCTATGTTTTTTTCACAGAGCACTTTATTTTAGAGTTGAGCAAATAGTTCTTACTTCCCTTCTGCCCATTTCTTTTGTATTCATTCACAGCCCTTTTTACCTTGGCACCTAGAAGTATGTACACACCTTATGCACTTACTGAATACTCATGCATAGAGATGAAACCATCTGTAGTCATTCAGATTCAGTCATCCTTTCCCATGAATGTGGCCATTGGCCCTTGTCTGCCTCTCACTTAGGCTCTTGTGATCTGAGTGATGGGAAAGATGGGTGTGGGAATGTAAGTGGTATCAGAGACTTACTTACCCTTTTGGGGTGTCCATATGTCTCCTGGCTTCTTTGTGCTTTGAATAAACTTTAACTGTGGCCTATGGGTAACACCTTTATTGATTTTTTTATATTGAGGTATAGTTGGTATATGCCATTGCATTAGTTTCAGGTGTATAGCGTAACGATTTAATATATGTGTGTATCATGAAATGGTCACCATGATAGGTCTAGTTAACTTCCATCCACACATAGTTACAAATTATTTTTTCTTGTCATGAGATACAATCACTTTTCAAATAGAAAAATGACAAATGTGTTACTGTTCTCTTTTCAAGAGTAGGACTTCATTTTCTGTATCTTCCAAATACTGATGTTAATCCTAGCTTGCTTTTATCTCATATATTCATAAATTATGTTATTTTTTCTCCTTCTATTTATTTAAAGCTTTATCAAGCTTCCTAAAATGATATCATTTGATATCATTCAGCCCTGAATGTTAAGTACAGTTGTCTTTGGTTATAAATATCATGTAATTGGTCAGCTTGCACTTATAATCACGGTGGTATTGAAAGTTCATCTGCATCTATAAAAACATCAGAGGTACTCAGTTTATGCTAATTGCAAGAAGGGTAGGCAGAAGGTCTTTGTTACAGAGAGTAGAAGGTGGTAGTAGGCTATTCACTGTGATTTATGATTTTATGAAGTACTGCAAAACAGGTAACCTCAGATGACACATTTCAATTTAGTATCTCTAAGAGCTTCCTAAGTCCAAAGTTAACTTGTTTCTCCCCACAGAGCATACTGCCTGTCTTTTTCAGGCTCTTCTCTTCACAATACCTAGACAGGTGTTTCCTGCTGCCATGTAGCCACACGATTTAGACAGAAATTTTGTCTGGAATTAAGGATCCGGTGTTTAATCCTATATTTGTCACTATCAGTGTGACTTGAGCAAGTTCTTCATTTTATGTTTATCAAGCTCTTTAAATTAGTAAAACTGATAGTGTTATTTTATTCCTAGGTCCTTTTAAATATTGTAAATATTCAAATATGTAAATACCAAACTGATTTGTATAAGTAAAATGTATAATGATTCAAATCAATTGATATTGTTCAGATGAATCTAGAATAATTTAGTCTTTGTTAGAAAGGTATTAGTACTTTCACAAGTGTCTAAATAACAATGCTTTATAATTTGCCCCCAAAATTCTTACCAGCTTAGAATCCTTTAAGATGACCAATAAATTCATCGGTGCCACTGTTACTGATGATGATGGATTTTAGCACCAGAGGTAGAAATAGAAAAGGGGTGCCTGGGTGGCGCAGTTGGTTAAGCGTCTGACTTCAGCTCAGGTCATGATCTCATGGTTCATGGGTTCGAGCCCCGTGTCGGGCTCTGTGCTGAGCGCTAGCTCAGAGCCTGGAGCCTGCTTCAGATTCTGTGTCTCCCTCTCTCTCTGACTCTCCTCTGCTCATACTGTCTCTCTCTCTCTCAGAAATAAATAAAAACATTAAAAAATGTTTTAAAAAAGAAAAAATAGTAAAGAAAATTTGTTGGAAATCTCTTAGATATCAAATAATGAATGGACATTAACAAGGGAAAAAATCACAAAACACTGGCTGTAATAATATCACAGATGCTAGAAAACAGAAGTCTTGAAGACAGAGGAAGGCAAATTTTATCAATTGTGATCCAGTGTAGAAAATCGAGACCATTTCATGTTACTCATCAGAAACATTTAATACTAGGCACTATTTACAATGGTGTGAGAAAAACTCAAAGGCTGAACAGAGGATAGTAAAGCAATACAGGAATTAATAAGAGAAGGAAGCCACTGCTACAACTAGATGTTTGAAAAGTTGGGAAGGCATTAGTGTTAGTAGAGCCCAAGAGCCAGAGGACCTACCTGGTTGTGTGAAATTCACAGAAGATACTTCCTGGCAGGATTTGGGATGTGGAAAAGATGCATCCTGAGCTAGAGACCAAAATCAGACAGGATGTGTGTATAAAGTGGGGGCCAGGGATACCCATTTTCTCTTTCTCCCATCCTCACTCTTTGCCAGCATCTCCCATAATTTGATCTAAGCCATAAAACAATAAGCGAGGAAATCTAAGAAATGGTTTGCAAAGAAAGGGGAAGAATAGATCAAACCAGCAAATGGCCAAAGTGTAGGATGGAATGTATGTGGAAGCCTTTCATAGTCCATTTTTAGGATTTGTTTGTTTTTTAGGTCTAAGAAGTGCTTAGTGGCCCAGGTTTCCTGCCATCTCAGAATGTTGTGGATGAGATCTTCACTTTTCCTTGTTGAGTAGTCCTGACTCACCCACTGCACTAGGGAGAGGAATTTTTGGGGTTAGGAGGGCTTAGGAAAAAATACCGTGGAGCATGCACTCTAACCATCAGCCTCTAAGTTACTCTAAAAATGTGGGCATTAAATAGTTCTACTATGGTGAGAAGATTTCTGCCTTTACACACGGTCCCAAAACACATTACAGTTCCTCACCTGCTTGCTAATGGCTGAAAATATCAAGAGTAAAAGCCTTTCATTCCACAGTTAGAGATAAGATGTTTAAATTACAAGTGCCTAGCTGAAATGGTTTTTTTCTGTGGAGAAATTTGTCAAAGATCAATCAATCAATCTGTCACTCTCTTCTTCAATAACATAACTTACAGAGAACCAGTGTGCACACATATAGCCGGAAGACTGGCCATGAATATGGGGAAAGAACATGCGGGACCTGGAGGAAAAACGTGGAAAGTTTTGGCAATTTTTCCTAGAATATTACTCTCTGCCTACTATGTGAACAACACTAACAATGATTGCAGCACATGCGAGCATACAGGTGATATTCAGCTCTGCTTTAGGGGCTAAGTAAAGACTCTTGATTTTGCAGACACACACTTGACATTGGTAAAGATCTTTCCTAGGAGTTTGCTAATCAGAGTAATCAAGATGATCTCCCCTGAAATAATGCCTTTCATTCTATAGTTCCACATTTACATTTACTCTATGGGGAAAAAACATCCTATTCTTTCATGAGTCTTTTAAAAGTGGGGCCCCACTGGCAATCAGTGCTCTTCATTATTAGTTTTGATGGAGAGAGAATAGATGGCTTGCTGGCATTTTTTTTTTCTGAAAATTTCCTAAATATTTATTAAATGAGATTAAAATAGCAGATCAGTCTTACTAAACTCATATTTGATGGCTGCTAGTTGTGTTTAGTCCTCTTGACATCAAGAGTTCCCTCCCACAATTGCATATTCAACCAGTTAGTTGTTGGAGATGATCTACATGAATTTCTCACATGTGGCCCCAAAATTCTTGTACGAGAAATGCTTCTAGGTTAGCTGTCCCTTAAGATAAGTTAAACCAAGGTTCCTGGGTTTCATTGGGTGAGAGGTTTTTAGTGCCCAGGCAGATCTTCATTTTTAACAGTTTCCCTCGAAAATAATGTAGCAATTAAAGTTTGAGAACCACGATAGGTACCTATCATATGAAATATGCTTGAATAATTTTGAGTGGTGTTACCTAATGTGAGGCATCATAGAAAATCCTTTATGTTTGTTTCTGTATTCATTTCAGATTGCTGTGTAACAAATTATGACACACTTAACAGCTTAAAACAACAGCTATATCTCACAGATCAATAGGTCAGAGATCTAGGCAGCTTCGACTGTGTTCAATGCTCAGGGTATCAAATGGCAGAATCAACGTGTCAGCCTGTCTAGCCTTTTAAATAGGGACTCTGGTAAAGAATCCACTTCTGAGCGTATTCAAGTTGTTGGCAGAGTCTAATTCCTTGTCGCTGTCGAACTGAGGTCCCTGTTTCCTTCCTGGCTGTTGACAGAAGTCTCTCTCAACTCTTTATAGCTGCCTGAATTCTTTCTATGTGACCTCCCTCATCTTCATGCCTTCAATGGCAAACTGAAAACGTTTATGCTTTCAGTCTCCATGACTTCTACCAGCAACCAGAGAAAGCTCTGTGCTAGTAAATGCTCATGTGATTAGATCATACCCACCCAGCAAATCACCCTTTTCAAGATACACTGTGCCACGTGATATTTCCATAATCATGGGATTGATATCTCACCCTGTTTACAGGTTTGGGGAATTAGGGTGTAGAATCTTGAGGAGAAAGGCATTATTTAGATTCTTCCTACCACAGCATCCACTGTACTAATTCTTTCAATGAGTAGTTCAAAAACATATATAAGGATGTAAAAAGATGTGATTCTTTTTAAAAATTTTAAAGCAATTCTTTTTAAAAATTTTTTTTAACATTTTATTTATTTCTGAAAGAGAGAGACAGTGTGAGAAGGGGAGGGTCAGAGAGAGAGGGAGACACAGAATCTGAAGCAGGCTTCAGGCTCTTAGCTATCTGTCAGCACAGAGCCTGATGCGGGGCTCGAACCCATGAACCGTGAGATCATGACCTGAACTAAAGTAGGACGCTTAACGACCGAGCCACCCAGGCACCCCCAAAAATTATTCTATTTTTAAACAACATTAAATAGATATGTGATTATGACCTCCTGTGATTACCTAGTTCAACAAATAGTTATTGAATATTTACTGTGTGGCAATCATAAATTCATAAAGGAATAAGAACCAGATCTTTCCCTTCATTACCTTACATTTCATAATTAAACACCTCTAGAGCTAGAGAAACTTCTTTGATATTTTGATAATTTGTCAAAATGTTTTCCCATATACTGATTCTGTGTAACTTCTAATCTTTGATCTTCTGACAGGTAATAAAACACATTAATATCTTTAAATTTGATTCAACTATATTTCTCCTCATAATCTCTGACAGTGTTCTTTTCAGGTATAGAATCCTCTAGTTCTTTGACTATATTTTATTACATGATTCCAAGTCCCTTCAACATGGTAAGTTATATTTTTAGTAAGACATAATCAAGTCACTTAACATTTCTGTTCCTCAGTTTTTTCAGAAGTAAAACAAATATTATGTGTTAGTTAAGGTTGCATTTTTCACGTTAAAAATTATCTGTGTCTAAACTAAGTGAAAACATTACAAAGAATGGGGAGCTAATGGAGAGATACGGAATTTCTGACAGAATTCACAGAAAAGAGGTAAAAACCAAAAACAGACTCAATTTTAGAGAAATCGTGATAACTCTAGTGATAGTAATTTTTGTACTTTCTTTCTAGAGGTTAAGATAAAAGACCTAGTTCCAATGACTCCCGTTTTCTGTCTCACAGCTCAAAAGTTTTCTAAGATAGGAAGGGATTATAGCTTCTAGAGTCTACATGAATATTAGGAATGAATCATCTGCACTAGGTTTCCATCCCAGTGGATGCTTGGTATATCCCATCATTTGGCTGCTAAAACACGCACACATACATACCACACCATTGCACATCATGCTTCACATAACTTTTTCATATAGCCAAAGATAATCCTATTGAATACTTACCACCTATTTCACATAAACCTCAGCCAATCTCATTCTTCCCTAGATGAAATGAAACCTAAGCCCAGATATTGCACTCAGATGGTGTTAGGGAGCCCCGGCTTCTGAGGCAGGGTTATGCAAAGATGTTCATTTCTTCTTTAGCTCTGTAACAATTGAAATTGTGTAAGTAATGGACTAATTAGTGTATGTATCTACCATCACCACACCATATGTATATACAGTGGAAATAAAACTTAGGGGTGCCTGGGTGGCTCCATCAGTTAAGTGTCTGACTTTGGCTCATGTCATGATCTTGCAGTTTGGTTCCTGTGTTCAAGCCCCACACCAGGCTCTCTGCTGTCAATGCAGAACTGGCTTCAGATATTCTGTCTCCCTTGCTCTCTGCCCCTCTCCCCTCCATCCCCCTCCTCAAAAATAAATATTTTAGAAAAAAATTAAAGAGATGAGGAATGTGTTTTAATCTTCAGACACTTGATAGCAAAGAAATCCGGATAAATACTGCACTCCTAGTTTATGCATCTGATTTCAAAGCCAAAGATAATATGACTAACCAGCTCCACTACTCATTCCACATTTTTTTTCTTTAGCTAGCAGTTAAATGACTCAAGAGTATTTTCCAGATCGGATATGGGTGGGGGGGGGGGGGGGGGGGGGGGGGCAGGTGGGCGAGATTTTATCTCTACCTACAAGGATTACCTTGACAGTATTTTCCTTTTGGCAAAGTGAAACGAAAAATGATTCAGGTGCTCCTGTGGGTCTATGTCCCAACCCATTTTCACTTTTTGACATCTTTCATTCCTGTGGTATTCAGGATGAGTGATCATGGCCAATACACAACTCTTCTTTTTATCTGTTCCCATAGTAGCCTGCATGGTATGAAATGATCAGTTGTCTGTCTGTTTTTATGAAAGTGTCCTTCTTACAGGCCAACGGAACATAGAGCTATAGAGAAGAGTCATGAAAAGTGTCACTGGCATCTCAGAAAAGCCTTGTTTTCCAGACTGATGTTGTGGCTAAGAAAGAGACAGCCCCAAGTAGCTGGTTAGGGCATATATCACATCCTGAAAGGCAGCCCCTCAGGCACAGTTTATATCTTTCAGTGACATCACAGCTGAGTTTTTTATTTTTATTTTTTAAAATATTTTTGATGTTTATTTATTTTTGAGAGTGAGAGAGACACACACACACACAGCATCCGAAGCAGGCTCCAGGCTCTGAGCTGTCAGCACAGAACCCAATGCAAGGCTCCAACTTAAAAAAAAGGTGAGATCGTGACTTGAGTTGAAGTCAGTCGTTTAATGGACTGAGCCACCCAGGGCCCTGGCATCATCGCTGAGTTTTTTAATAGTTTATTCCATTCTTTTATAAGATACATAGTTTGTCAATAATGGAATAGAGAATGAGAATAGCTCTATGGCAAATCCTCCAATTTTTTCATTTACTTAGTACAATGTAATTTCCTTAAATAAAATTAATGTTGTATGGGCGAAAAGGATAGTATATAAAACATTCTGAAGTTCATATGTGGTGGTATTGGAGGGAGAATGAGTGAGTAAAATGCAGGGCCAAGTCAAAAATAAGTGTCCGTTCAGTAGAGGACAAGTAACTAACCCCTCTAATTAGGGGCATCTAATACAATTGCTCTGCCCTCAACTATTATGAAAGGTCTGTCAATATCATCCTTCCTTCATCTTCTATTAAAAGTCCTCGAAACTTTCCCTTTTCAAGTCTCTATACCATTTAGCTGCAGTCAAAGAGAAAGCATTAAAAACAACCTCTGAATATCTTTGTTCTAGAGAACATATAAACAGACTTCTTGCTTAAAGGTCCTGTCCTTTTAGTAGATTTCACTCTTGTTTGGGCCTGTCCATGAAAGCAACTGTACGATTGCAGAGTGTTACAGGGAACCAGGCTGACATTTTTCATCCTCAATTCTTCAAAAAGAATTTCATTTAAGACAGGAGATAGATTTGCAGAAGGAGATCATGTGTGGCATATTGTGCTCATACAGTACTGGGGCATGAACAGGCTTATATGTTATTTCCACTCAACAAAGGAGGGCTACTGAGAATGTATAAATTTAGCACTGAATGAATGAGGTGATGCTCAGTTCATGATGGCCCGCTGGATAGAGTCAGGAGCTGTTATCAAAAAGTAAAGTTACCCAAGGAAGAATGCAGGGCCCTTCACTAATCTTGTTCTTTACTGACAGAATTTCTCTGGTTGGAGATGACCCCAAGTTCCATGCCCAATCCTGAACGGCCATAGATCTAGAATACCATTTGGTCTACTTTGTCTTCATGAAGGCCAAGTGGAAAAGTCACTCTCATTGCAATCTAAACCAGATGAAACCCACTTAGTGATGTGCCTTCTTCTTAGTGACAAACAGGTCAAGTTTTAAGAACTTCTTCACTGTGGAGGGGAGAAACTGAATCTCTTTGTTACTATCTTACCTCAGTATTGGTTCTATGATTTTAAAATCAATGCCCTTTAACATTTTAGTATAGTCATATCTATATATACTCACCTGTATATGTATTTATATTAGTAAACTCCTTAGTGTGAATGTTTGACTTCAAAATGTAGCATCATTTTTTGTACATGTTTATGACAGTATTACTAAGAGTGCCTGAGTGGCTCAGTTGGTTAAGCATCTGACCTTGGCTCAGGTCATGAGATCGTGGTTCAGAGTTCGAGCCCCACATCAGGCTCTCTGCTGTCATCATGGAGTCTGCTTCAGATCTTCTGTTCCTCCCTCTCTCTCTCTCTCTCTCTCTCTCTCTCTCTGCCCCCCAAGTCACTAGTGCTCTCTCTTTCTCTCTCTCCCTCAAAAATAAATAAACATTAAAAAATAGGCAGCATTACTAAATAGTATATAATGTGGATTACAGTTTTCAAATGCAAATAAAAAAAAAAAACAAACACTTTTGTAGTATCTTTTTGAAGATATTTGTGGTGTTGATTACCAAAGTGCAGGACTTTGGTAATGAGCAATTAAAATTTTTGCGTATAAGAAAACAAAGATAAAACACAGAACAGGGCTGTTCACTTAAGTTAATAACAGTAATATAGAGAATGAGTGAAACAGAAATCAAAGAATGGAAAAGTCATCAGAAGGATCTGAAGAAAGGAATTGAGAAAAATGAGGAAAGAATTTCTAGGTGACAACTACAAATGGGCAAAGGGAGATAAAGGCAGGACTGTGTCAGTCTTGGGCTGGAGGAGGGATGAGGCTGCCCAGCAAAGCATCTATCTGTCTGTCTGTCTGTCTGTCTATCTATCTATCTATCTATCTATCACCTACCTATGTATCTATTCATTTTTGTTTTGAATTTTTATTTTAATTCTGGTTAGTTAACATGTAGTGTAATATTGGTTTCAAATGTAGAATTTAGTGATTCATCACTTCCATATAACCCCTAGTGCTCATCACAAGTGCCTTCCATATTACCCATCATCCATTTAGCCCACCCCCACCCACTTCGCCTCCAGGAACCCTCAATTTGTTCCCTGTAGTTATTAGTTTCTTACAGTTTGCCTCCTTCTCTCTCTATTTTTGTTCTTTCCCCTATGTTTATCTGTTTGGTTTCTTAAATTCCATACCTGAGTGAAATCATATGGTATTTATCTTTCTCTGACTGACTTATGTCACTTAGCGTAATACACTCTAGCTCCATCCACATGACTGCAAATGGCAAGTATTTCATTATTTTTGATAGCTGAGTAATATTCCATTGTATATATCTATATACCATATCTTCTTGATCCATTTGTCAGTCTATAGACATTTGGGCTCTTTCATATTTGGCTATTGTTGATAATGCTGCTATAAATATCGGAGTGGATGTGCCACTTCAAATCAATATTTTTGTATCCTTTGGGTAAATACTTAGTAGTGCAATTGCTGGATCATAGGGTAGTTCTGTTTTTAACTTTTTGAGGAACCCCCATACTGTTTACCGGAGTGACTGTACCAGTTTGCATTCCCATCAACAGTGTAAGAGAGTTCCCCTTTCTCTGCATCCTCGCCAACATCTGTTGTTTCCTGTGTTGTTAATTTTTGCCATTCTGATAGGTATGAGCTGGTATCTAATTATAGTTTTGATTTGTATTTTCCTGATGATGAAAGATGTTAATCATCCATTTGTCTATCTTCTTGGAAACCTGTCTATTTATGTCTTTTGTCCATTGCTTAACTGGATTGCTTGGTTTTTTGGGGTGTTGAGTTTGGTAAGTTCTTTATAGATTTTGGATACTAACCCTTTCTCTGCTATATCATTTACAAATATCTTCTCCCATTCTAAGTTTGCCTTTTAGTTTTGATGATTGCTTCCTTCATTATGCAGAAGTGTTTTATCTTGATGATGCCCCAATAGTTCATTTTTGCTTTTGCTTCCCTTGCCTCCAAAGACATGTCCAGTAAGAAGTTGCTACCACTTATGTCAACGTGGTTGCAACCTGTGTTCTCACAAAAAAATCCATTTAGACTGTATTACTTGCTTCATGTTGCAGAGTAGAGGGTGCTGTGGCACAAGATGTGGGGTATCAATATATGATTTCACTCACGTGGAATTTAAGAAACAAACAGGTGAACGTGGCATGGGAGAGAGAGGCAAGCTATAAAACAGACTCTTAACTATAGGGAACAAACTGAGGGCTGATGGAGGGGAGTGGGTGGGAAGATTAGTTAAATGAATGATGGGTATTAAGAAGGGCATTTGTGGTGATGATCACTGGGTGTTGTATGTAAGTGATAAATCACTAAATCCTATTCCTGAAACTAATATTACACTGTATATTGACTAACTGGTATTTAAATAAAAACTTAGAAGGAATAAAAAATATGTAGGGTATAGTCTAGCAATGGATATACTTTTATTTTTTTATAGAGGACCCTAGGCTGGGAGAAGACTTAGAGCAGAGATCAGGAGTAACAAAGTGATGAAGAGGGCTGGCACCTAAACTCCATTTTGCAAATAGATTTTGAAAGATTTTTTAAAAATCCACATTTTTGGGTATTAAGGCACAAATCTTTGGATGTAGGGTTATTCACATTTGTATTTTGGATTTAAAAGTTAGCTTTATGGTGAGATATTAAAGGGCAATTTTCTAAGGAGGAATCAAAAGACTATAGGCAGAAGATTGTGGCTCATTTGAGGGAAAATGGTAAAAGCTTTTTGGACTCTATAAGCATCTGACCTGGATTTTGGGACTAAACTTCCAAACACTAATCTTAAAACGAGGATTATATATATTTTTTCCTATTCATTTTGCCCAAGGCACTTGGCCTAAAGGCCATAATGAAGAGCTACCGAAAGTAAATGAGTAAGAATGTAGGTCAGGTGCTTTGGGAGATTTCAAGTATATATACATCACATTATGTTTTTATATAGAGAGATACAGATATGCACACACATATATGTATATTTATATACTTAAATACACACATATCATACATACTTTTATAGGTTAATTATCTTTATATGGAGATAGTTAACCATTGAATCTGGCTCCGATGCAATTATTTCACACAAAATGCTTGTGACGATATTAGACATAATTGAAACAAATAGTATTTGTAAGGCCGGTATTAATTGGTGGAGGGAGTGGGAGTAGGGAAGGAGAAAGAAAAAAAATGAACAGCTTGCCATTATGCTTAGTGTCACTGCACCTTACAGGCAAGAGCCGCAGCTGAGCTAGCTTGGATGGCCCACTCCACAGCACTAAATCCATCCCAGCAAAACTAACCTCAGAGCAATGGAACCCAAACATCCAATGGCTTTCCTCATGTCACTGGATTCCACACTACCTGTCATCGTGTTCCATGTTCTCTTCTGTTGCTAGGTACCCTGGGCACTCTTAATTTTCAAAGCTCCAGGTGCCGTTTTTTCCCTTGATACTCACACACAGGGTTTTCGGTTCCTATGCTATGGTGCCCAGGCCGAAACTTCAGAGAACCATTGCTCTGGGCCTGTGACACGGAAGGCTATACCTACAGATCTCAACACTGTACCCTCTGTGTAGCAGCTCTGGACCCCCATGCCAGCAGCCACTTAGGATGGAGCAAACTATGTTGGGTAAGGAAGCAGATTTCCCCTTGAGAGCAATAAACTGCTGTGAGTCGGTTACAATAAATAGGAGTCTGAGATTTGTGGTTTCAAATTCTGGAAAAGTATCTTCAAGGAAGAGAATATAAAAATCATTAACGTGGTTATGAGAACCCAGACAATAAAAAATGCTTCATTTAGTTTCAGTTTAATGTCTGCACACTCTTTCTACTGAATTTTTCTAATACAGACATCAAAAACTTTGTTTTAAATTTTGATTGATAAAATAGTGGCATGTGACATTCTGTTTCTTTTACCATTTAAATGATAAAATGTGTGAATATGTATTATGTACAAATAAGTAAACATTCATTTGTTCTTTATAAAACATAGCGATTTACTCAGGAATGAAATATGTAAAGCTGTGGAATTTAGTTACCTTGGTAACATCTGGAGTGAACTACTCTGTCTAAAAATATTTTCTCCTTTATTGTTTATACTTTATACCAAAATTATAAATACATGGTTTTTATTAAAGATTCTTCTGGCTGAGGTAATAATGTTTATCTTATTTAAAATGTGAATAAATGGTACATTAGCTACTAAATATGTATGATGATTTTAGATTAAAGAAACAGTCATACCATGTTTATTTCTTAACTATAATAGATATTGGATTTTTTTTCTGCAAGTATCCATTTCGTGTATGTAATATACTTTGAGGGTCATTCATTCTTTTATCATATTGATAAAATTTTTCTTACATAGAGTGTTTAATATTTTTTCAAGGATTCTAGTACACAAATGTTACATCACATTTTTCTTCATGGATTTAATAACTGAACTTGATTATGTATATTCTGTTTTTCTTTGGACTCTCATGGAAAGAAATAACTTAAATAATCAGAAATGATTTAGCATGCTTTAGCATAGGATTTGATTTCACATAAAGGATATGTGCAATTCTGTGGGTTGTTTATATAAATTATACCCCTAATTCTTTATTTCAAAAAGCTTATATATTTCATGGTTAAAAAAAAAGAATGATTTTGGTTACTCAGTAACTCTGGAAAGTGATATGCCATATTATTTATGACGGGTTTCCTAAATTCTCTTATGCATGTTTTCTCTCCACATGAAGTCTTTTTTTAAATGGGTATGTATAAGGAGTAATTTATTAGTAGACTCCTACCATTTGAATATATTTTAACTTTTTCACAAAGTAGTTTTAGAAAATTTTTAAAAATATTGTTTTACTCAAAATTAAACTTAATGCCCTCTGTTTGCATTTCCCCTTGGAGCTAGAGATCTGGGCTTCCTCCCAGACCCTTGTCTGTCCTACTCTCAGTCTTACTTGTTCTTTTCTTATGATTTTCTTAGTTCCCTCTTGTTCTGCACTGCTGCTGCTTTGGTTTGGGCTTTCACCAATGCTGAGTCAGGTGGCTGCTAGAGCTCTTAATGGCCCCATTTTGTTGCCTTCATCCCATTCTCCTCATCAGTCAGAGTAATCTCTTTAAAACACAATTTTGTTCATATCACTTCTGACAATAAAATTGCTCCTATTTGCTCCCAAGGTACAATCTAAGCTCTTAGTCCTACAAAACACATTCTCTGCCTCTGTTTCTTATTCTCTTGTTTACACTCAGCACCCCAACCTTACTTCTCACCTGCCCTGCACTTTCCTTCCTCTGAGGTGTTCACCTGCTGATCTCTAGGTGGGGAACTCTCTCAGCAAACTCCATCACTGAGTTAAGGCTTACTCATCTTTTGGGATTTAGTTCATATGCCAATTTCTTTAGGAAAACTTCTGTGATATCTTTACCCCTTGTTTTGGATGAAAGCCTTTTTCCTCTGCATTTTATTTGTATGTATGTATGTATGTTTGTTTGTTTGTGTCTCTTTTAATTATTTGTGAACTTACTGAAGGCAGTCTTTCTACTGGCCAAATATTTTTAAATTTTTTTTTAATGTTTTATTTATTTCTGAGAGAGAGAGAGAGAGACAGCGTGAGCAGAGTAGGGTCAGAGAGAGAGGGAGACACAGAATCGGAAACAGGCTCCAGACTCTGAGCTGGCAGTCAGCACAGAGCCCGATGTAGGGCTCGAACCCATGAACTGTGAGATCATGACCTGAGCCGAAGTCGGACGCTTAACCAACTGAGCCACCCAGGCACCCCTCTATTGGGCAAATATTTAACCCCCTTTGGCCAAGTGTAGACCAAATGAATGAATGAATGAAAAGGTGAGTTATACCACTCCTTCAATTTATATATTATTTTCATAAATTTAATTGATTAGAAGTCAGATTTTTCATTGTGTCTACAAAAATAAAGCAAACTGGAGAATATTCAGAAATCAAAATATTACAAATATGAATATTATCATCCATGTGCACTCATATGTATATGGCTTCATCAATAGACTTTAACTACAAGAAACAATCTAAAACCTTTGTACTTCATAATCCTTTAACATTAATAGCAAATTATTACCATAAATGCAAAGATGAAATTAAGAGAAATAAAATTTTCTTGTTTCTTCTAACTTTGGTTTTTGACTCAAGTAAATTATTATTGATATGTTTTTCTAAACAAGATTATCCTTTATTTTAAAGCCAGACATTTTTGACTAATTCTATTTCCTTCCCTTCCTCCCCATTTTATTTTTTCTACAGTTATTTTATTTATTTTAAAATTTATTAATTTAAATTCAAGTTAGTTAACATGCAGTGTAGTATTGGTTTCAGGAGTAGAACCTGTATTTAAGAGTCTCTTGTGATTTGCCTCTCTCTCTGTTTTTATCTTTTTTTATTTTTCCTTCTCTTCCCCTGTGTTTATCTGTTTTATTTCTTAAATTCCATCTATAAGTGAAAATCATGATGTTTGTCTTCCCTCTGGCTGACTTATTTCACTTAACATAATACATTCTACTACCACTTGTTGTTGCAAATGGAAAGATTTCATTATTTTTGATCACCAGGTAATATTCTATTGTATATGTATACCACCTTTTTTTTTTTTTTTTATCCATTCATCAGTCGATGGACACTTGGACTCTTTCCACAATTTGACTCTTGTCTATAGTGCTGCTGTCAACATTCGATGCATGTGTCCCTTCAAATCAGCATTTTTGTATCCTTTGGATAAATATCTAGTAGTGCAATAATTGGGCCATAGGGAAGCTTTATTTTTAATTTTTTAAGGAACCTTAAAAAACCCCACTATTTTTCAGAGTGGCTGTACTACTTTGCATTCTTACCAATAGTGCAAAAGTGTTCCCCTTTCTCCACATCCTCACTAACATCTGTTGTTTCTTGAGTTGCTAATTTTAGCCCTTCTGACAGGTGTGAGGTCGCATCTCCTTGTGTTTTTGATTTGTATTTCAAATGATGATGAGTGATATTGAGCATCTTTTCATGTGTCTTTAGCCATCTGCATGTCTTTTTCAGAAAAGTGTCTATTCATGTGTTCTGTCTTGTTTCTTCACTGGATTATTTGTTTTTGGGTGTTGATGTTGATAAGTTCTTTATAGATTTTGGATACCAACAATTTATCAGTTGTGTCATTTACAAATATTTCTTCCATTAGGAAGGCTGTCTCTTAGTTTTGATGATTGCTTTTGTCGCTGTGCAGAAGCTTTTTACCTCGATGAGGTCCCACTAGTTCATTATCTGCTTTTGTTTCCCTTGCCTCCAGAGAATGTCTATACTTGATCTCAGCCAAAAGGCCAAGAAGTGATTCTGGAGACATGTCTAGTAGGAAGTTGCTGTGGCCAGGATCAAAGAGGTTGCTGCCTGTTTTGTCCTCTAGGATTTTGATGGTTTTCTATCTTACATTTAGGTCTTTCATCCATTTTGAATTCATTTTTGTGTCTGGTGTAAGAAAGTGTTCCCTTGTCTGTTTTTGTCCCAATACCGTACTTTCCTAATGATTACAGCTTTGTAATACAGCCCTGAGTCCAGAATTGTGATGCCTCCAGCTTTGTTTTTCCTTTTCAACATTACTTTAGCTATTCAAGGTCTTTTCTGATCCCATACAAATTTTAGAATTGTTTGTTCTAGACTTGTGAAGAATGCTGGTGCTATTTTGATAGGGATTGCATTGAATGTGTAGATTCCTTTAGGTAGTATAGACATTTAAAAAATATTTGTTCTTCTAATCCACAAGCATGGAATGTTTTCCTATTTCTTTGTGTTTTCTTCGTAAATCATATATATATATATATATATATATATATATATATATAGTAAATATTAAAGAGTATTAAAATATCCAGTGCCACACAGTTAAGAAGAAATTAATATTAACATTTAACACTACATTTTTCACTATTCTCCCTCCCATATTCCACATTTCCCATATTCTAATCATTCCAACATATATTAAGCCAATCTTTTATTTCTGGTAATTTCTGTCACTTCTAAACATTTGCTATTGTAAGCAACACTTTGTAAAGGCCTTTTTACCTGCACAGAAACGCATACAATGATTGTTCTGTTTAGGTTTAGAAGTCCCAGAAGTGTAATGACTGGAGAAAAAGTTATGAGCACTTTTAACGTGTTAGATGTATACTAAACACTTATAACTGTCGGACCAACATATACCCTGCTAGTGTATAGACAATGCTTTTATCAGAGAATTTTCACCAAATCTGAACATTCTCACTTGAAAAACAAAAAATATCTGCAAAACAAGGAACAAGTTTTCTTTGTTTAAATTTACTTTTCTTTGAGATTGCATTTGAGATCGAGCTATTTTCCCTATTTTATCTTCTTCTTATTTCAGTTCTTCTTGTGCGTAAATGTGCCTACTAGACTACAAATAACAATGGCTGCTTCACAAGTTATTGCTAAGGATAAATTTCGCAGGATCTGTAAAATTAGCACAATGTCAAGCACATAATAGGAGTTCAGTAAATGTGAGTTGAAGTAGAAACTGAACTGGCACGTTAATTAAAATCAAAATATTCTTTCCAACAGATGATTCTGCTGCAGAGAGCTTTAATGGCAATGAGACTCTGGGGCACAGTTCAGTTGCTTCAGGGGGAGCACACAGCAGGGAGATGGGTGACTCCAATGGTGATGGCAAAACTGGGCTGGAGCAGGATGAGCAGCCACTGAACCTGAGTGACAGTCCCCTCTCAGCTCAGCTGACTTCAGAATACACAATAGATGACCACAGCAGTAATGGAAAAAGCAAATATAAGAATCTTCTAATTTCTGACCTCAAGATGGAACAAGAGACGAGAGAAAATGGAAGCAAGGTAAGGTCACATTATGATTTTCAGAGTTTCTGAGTTTGTCATGAAGGTCAGAAAGAAACACATGCTTACACAAGAGATGAAGATTATTTTTGCTAAAAATATTTTAGACAAACCCCAATTTGCTGCCAAGAAATATAGAACCAGAGAAGTTGTGTGTCCACATGAGCAATAATTTTCAGGAATAACAGTGAGCGAAATGAATAGTGTTCAGACAAAACTGTTGCTCTGTTCTCATACGTGGTGAAATCACTTGATTAAATGTTACTCCTTCATATAATCTTCTTATGGAACTGTCCCTAGGAGTTTGTTGAGCTCAGATGTGAAAATTTAGCTCTCAGAGCACAACTACGGATTTTAAAAAGCACTATCTAGTTTCTACTAGATTGGATAGGTCTACACAGTAATAAAGTTTCAATTAGACTCTCAAGTTTGCTTTAGAGACCAGGGACTTCAGTCAGTAAGTTACTCCTCATATCCGGGAGAGCTGTGTCAGTGTTCTAGATGAAATTAAATAATTACTGCAACGCATAATGTATCACAAGCCGTATTATACAAAAGACAGAATATGTTTCAGACATATCTAAATTTCTAGATTATTTATATTAAAATAAATTATAATCCTCCCCATTCCCAACTGATTTATTATTTTATTTTTATTTTTTGGTCCTTCTCTTTTTATCTCTATCTTCAGACCCATTTTCAGAAATACTTCCAATTCTTTTTTGGTTTTTATTTAAATACCATTTAACATACAGTTTAATATTATTTGCAAGAGTACAATAAAGTGATTCAGCACTTCCATTTAATACCTGGTGCTCATCACTAGTGCACTCCTTACTCCCCATTACCTATTTCACCCATCTTCCCATCCACTTCCCCTCTGTAACCATCAGTTTGTCCTGATTTATTTATTTAAAAAAAATAACTTTAGATTTCTACCAATTTGAAATAATGCATGCTGGTGATTTTTCGCTCTGTAATTTTTGAAGGTATACTTTTGAATGCATGAGGATTTTTATGCAATATACATTTGACTCCTTATAAATTAGAGTTAAAGAACTGATCTTTCGACATGGCGAAATGTCTCAATTTGGATTAATTTCTGAATTTACTGAGGCACTGTACTTCCTAAATTGGCTCTATTCAAATCCTCTTGCTTGCCTGAGGGTATGTTATTTTATCTTCTTTTAAGCAAGTCACTGTACATCATCAGACACTTAAACACTTCTGCCTAAGGGAGGCTGCTGCAACTTTTACTGAGATAAATGTGCAAATGTTCTACCCTATGGTTTAAAGCCATATCATTCAAACACAAATGATTTTGTATTCACAAGGTTACATTTTACAGAAGAAAATAGCCTTTAAGTTCTCTGGCCATCTACAATATCAGTCCAGTCTTTATAAAACTTAAATAATTATGAATGTCCTTTTTATGCTATGTATCTGTTGAATATTTTTCTAAAATTACTCAGTGGTTTGCTTTTCTGTTCCTTATCCCTTTATTAATTATACTGATAGGAACTATGCTCCTTGGAAACATATTATTGCACATTTTAAACAGTGAAGTTACTTTTCTACTCTATTAAAATGAAGTTGTAAGAAGCACAGATTGTTTGGGGTGTAAGTGAGGAGTAAGATGAGAAATGGGCCTGGTGAGGAGACCTCCCTGAGGAGCCTGAAGTTTACTGGTTTGGTGAAGGAAGAACAGTTTCAAGGGCTGACTGAGGAATAGCCAGAGAGGCAGAAAAATGATCAGAGGGGTATAATGATTGGAAGCTAAGGGTGGTATACCTTTCAATAAAGAATGGTCAGCTCTGATGATATATTAAATATATTTATACTTATATTAAATAAGATAAAGATAGAAAATAATTGAATTTGTGAGACAGTTTTGGAGCACTTTGAGAGCAGAATCCAGAGAGACTCTTTATTCGTTTCTTCAAGGATAAACGGCTGTATTAAATATCCATCATACTTGCATTAATGGAGCAGGTAGCAGAGACAACTCAAAGATAGAAAAGTCTTTATTCATAAGACCTTTGATAAATAATTTTGGTACAAAAGGGTACATATACATAGAAACGTTTCTTAGTAAAAGCATAGACAAGTGTCTACACCTGTGTTAAAATATTGGGAGGTCAAAGTAAGAAAATACTATTTTTATTGAAGTAATAAAGAGGGATTCCTAGAGAAAGTAAATCTTGAATTTTGAAGGAAATGTAAGATTACTATTTTTTTTTTCCAGAAGGGATCTCCTGTTGGACATTGTGAAGGCCCTGGAATGCCCAGGGAAGATGAGTTGGTCTCATAGGTTGGGGAACTGTTGTATTTTTGGAGCTAGGTAGGACTTCATAACATGATATTTGAGAAAGAACCCAGTATCATTATTCAAGATAGACTATTTGCCACCAATTAATTGATTCACCAAATATTTACTAAGAGACTTCTACATGCAAGGCATTGTTATAGGAAGCAAAAACATGGAAGTGAGCAAACTAGGATCCTAGCCCCTCAAAACCTTAAAGTCTAGCAGGAAGGAAAGACAAACCTATGATTATAATCAGATGCCATAAGTAATATGATGGGCATAATGCAGGATGAAATGAGAGAAGAAAGGTAGGGCACCCATGGGACTATAGTGATCCTGTTTTTTAAATTTTTTAATGTTCTATTTATTTCTGAGAGAGGGAGAGAGAGAGAGACAGCATGAGCAGGGGAGGGTCAGAGAGAGAGGGAGACACAGAATCTGAAGCAGGCTCCAGGCTCTGAGCTAGCTGCCAGCACAGAGCCCGACACAGGGCTCGAGCCCACGAACCGTGAGATCATGACCTGAGCCAAAGTCGGAGGCTTAACTGACTGAGCCACCCAGGTGCTCCAGGTCTATAATGATTTTTCAGGAAACTTTGGAGAGAGATTGATGCTAGGGGATGAATGCAAAGTGTAAGTAGAAGTTATTTAGATGGGGAAGATAATTTATGGTAGAACATGTTTGGAAGCATAGAACCATAGGAGAGCATACGTGTCATAGAGATTTGCAAGGAGCTTAGCATGGCCACAGTAGAGAATAAGTGTGGAGAAATGGACTATAAGGTGGCTCCATCAATAAGGGCTTTATAGGCTACTTCAAGTACTTTGGATTGTATCCCATAGGTAAGTATAGCATGATAAAGTTGTGGTCAGCTTGGATTTTAGAAAGATTTTCTTGTCTACATAAACAAGGTAAACAGGATAGGGACTAGGAAGTATAAAAAAGATACAAAACTGGTTATAGAACTATTGTGGCATTCCAGGAAGAAAGCAATGTAGGAATATAAAAAAAAATGAACATGTTACTTTTGTTCTTTTGACATTGTATCTGTGGGGCCACCCTATTTAGCTCCATAGGTTGTATATTGCCAAACTCCTGGGAGTGTCTTTCACATAGACTATAGTATGAATAGCCTCTTTATACATCCCATTTGGATGTAAATTCTATGACTATAAGAATGATATCTACCTTGATTACTGAGGTATGTCCAGCACCTGGCTTAATATCTGGTACATTGTAGTTTCTCAAATATTTTGAAGAAATAAAGTTTTATTGAATGTGGGAAGTGAAGTAGAGAACATTCTAGAATGACTCTATGCTTATTGGCTTAGTTGCCTAGGTAGATGAGGATTCCTTTTACCAAGATTCAGAATGAGAAACATTTGAAGCAGTAGTTTTCTGATACCTAAGGTTTACCATGCCTATGCAATATCGACTGGATATGTTTAATAGGCATCAGGGATATATGTGTCAGCTCAGAAGAAATATCCAGATTGGAGAAAGAAACACGTGAAAGGTTTTAGAGCAGAAGCGCAGCTTAAAGCTCTTATGGTTGATCAGATCACCTCAGAAGAGCATAGAGTAGGGAGAGGAGAGAATCAAAACATACCAACCTGCAGAAGAATAGCCCATCAAAATCAAGTGGCATAAAAGGAGTTTGTGACAAACCATAAAACCAAAAGAGAAACTGAAGACAAACATATAAGGAGATGTTTTAGAAGCCAAAGTGTGGGGCAATTTCAAAATTGATGTGTAGTTAAATGGAGTAATGCTTAGAGAAAGTGATATAGGTCTAAACCCAGATGCTATTTGGGAAAGTTAATACTAAGAGTTGAAGTCAGAAACACATGGTCGAAGAAGAAGCAGAATTAGTGGGGAAGTGGATTGGAGACAGTTTCAGGGTCTGGATAGGAAAGCTAAATCATTTTAATTGTAAAGGTGACTGGGCCTAGAATTTTGTTTTAGGAATTCTTCTTGCAGGGGCGCCTGGGTGGCTCAGTCGGTTGAGTGTCCCACTTTGGCTCAGGTCATGATCTCACTGTTCATGGGTTTGAGCCCCGCATTGGGCTCTGTGCTGACAGCTAGCTGGGAGCCTGGAGCCTGCTTCGTATTCTGTGTCTCCCTCTCCCTCTCTGACCCTCCCCTCCTCATGCTGTCTCTCTCTCTCTCAGAAATAAATAAAACGTTTGGAAAAAAAAAAAAAGGAATTCTTCTTGCAATGTAAATTTGTATGCATAGTGCTCTGGGGTTCCTGACTTTGGATCAGTATTTGCTCTACCTGAAGCTATAAGGTGAACTTCATCCTAAAGGTTTAGAACTCATCTGCTCACTCCTGTTCAGTACTACTGTTTGTAGTCCTTTGAAATGTCCCAGTACTTCTGTACAAATTTGTAAAGTGACAGTACCAATTTTTTTCTTCCAGTATTTTTCAATCTAGCCTCTGTTCTACCTTGAAGGAATATAAAAGTTTAATTATATAGTACCTTTGAGAAGTTTAGATTGCTATGAGTTTGATATTGACCTATTTTACAATTTTATTGTGAATACTATCGAACAAAAATAATTAGAAAGCATTTAACAACCTGAGCAGCGAATAGAAATACTTAAAAAGAATAGGGGAGCTAGACTCTGCCATTTTATGATTGCTTATTATTATGCAAATTCAGTCACTAGACTAACAAATCATATTAACCAATCTAAAGAATAAATATATTGCACTGAAAGCACTTAGGTGATATATTTTCTGCTTGCAGATGGCCACATTTTTAGAGGACAACAAGTAATATTAGAATTCAGAAGGAAGTCGAAATGTTGATTAAAGTCTTGGAAAATGAGACTCATGAGGAAGTATTAAGAAACAATTTAGAAAGGAAAAGAAAGGCTAAGAAGACACAAATTTGGATATAAATATGTTTAAAATTAATAAGTGAGAATAAAAACAGAATTTGAACACTAATGGAGAGAAATGCATAACTTAAAAATACTATCATTGACGTTTTATTCATTTTGGTTTTCTCTTCTTTTCTTTTAGTATTTGTGACCTAACTGAATTACACTTAATATGGTAAAATATTCTGAATCAATCTCCCCAAAGAATAATATTTCAAGTAATAACTGTAGTAGGAGGGTGATTATTGCTTGAGGACTAATGTGTCACTGTGGTTGCTGCATATTTGGTTTGGTTTTTGGCTCAGTTCCCAAGACCCTTCAATCTTCACTTTATTAAAATAATATTTTTCCCCAAAGTGGTCCATGTGACATTTTTTCAATGAATCTTTCTTTAAATTCTTACCAAAATGGATATTACCATTCAAATTAAAGTTAATAAAATATTTTTCACAGTTACCATTAATAATTGCTTTGTAATTTTATTTAGACATGATGAATGGAAGTAGCACATTTTTTTGAAATAGCTCTTTGTAATATTTACGAGTAATGAGGTTGCCTTTTAAAGCATAAGAACAATTGATTTACTTTTGGAACACTGTTATCTCGGTCTTTGTTGTGTGGATATCCCGGCTCATTATTGCTTTAATTTGATGATTTTCAATATCTAGCTTCTTGGTGTTATATGAAGATTTAGGCACAGATCTTTCTCAGAGTAGAAACAATAGTATCTATTCAACAAATGTGCCTCCTATATGCTATGCACTGTCCTGGACGCAAAAAAAAAAAAAAGTCTGTCATGAAGAACTCACATCTGGCTAGAAAGGCAGACATAGAAGTAAATAAGTGTGTTATAATATGGAAATTAATTTATATGTAGGTGTGCCTTCTAGGCTTACTAACTATGTCTTGGAAAGACCCCAGGTTAATTTTTAATCGTCAAGTAGGAGATAGCCACTTGTTGAAAAGGGAGTAGGGAATTCTCAAAGAACACACCATCAAATTAAGACCTAGAAATGTCGAGGACTGAAGTGGTGAGCGTTAAGTCTGGAGAGGTAGTTCAGGGCATCAGACAAGGGTAGGCTGTAGATATCCTGTTAAAGCTTGAACTTCACTCTGTAGTTGACAGGGGATTGCTTAGGATGTGGGATAGGAAAATAGCATGGTCAGGTTGTGTTTTGGGGTAGTTCATTGTGGCATCTTTTTTACAAGATGACTTTAAGTGGCATAAAAAGGGAGGAAGCTGCTAACAGGATGAAGTACTGCCATAATGAGGTGATGGCAGGGATGGGAAGGAGAGCGAAGACTTAAGAAGTATTTAGAATATTAAATGGGCAAAATTGGGAGTTTGATTAGGCAAGTGATGGAGGGAGTGAAGGAAACTAAGAGCCAGAAGATAAAGGATATATCAGTTCTGATATTTGGATGTCATGTCAACCTTAACAATGATGAACACTTGTGTAATATTTCATATTCATAACTCAAACTGACTCCATATGGTAAGGAGAGCAAGTAAAATTATCAGCCTTATTTAAACATTAGTGCATGAGGTCTAATGGGTGCTAAGCTATTTAATATTAATTATGCAGTCAGTTAAGTGAGAGAACCTGGTATTGAACCCAAGTCTTCTGACTTTGCAGCCTTGTGCTTTGCCCTATACCCACACACTGGTTGATGTTGTATAGGACTAGTTACTCTAGGGACCATATAGTGACTATGTTAAGCAAGCTATTGAGAAAGGCAGAGATTTAAACCAATTAGTGGATAGCTCCTTGGTAAGTGGCACATATTTGCAGTGGCATTTATTATACAGATATTTGTTTTGCTCTTGTATATGGATTATTTTACAAAATAAAAATAATATACTAGGTGCCTCTATTGGAAAACTAAGTGTGTATCCATTTGTTGCTTTCATGCATAAATGTAAGTAAGTGCATAGTAGTGGGTCCTTAAAAAGCCCCAAGGTAAATTTTAGACTTACATTTTTCGCTGCTAATTTAAAACAACATCTTTATGTATTTTACACACACACATGTATACATATGTATCTATATATGTATTATATATAGACATAGAAAGAGTGTCTATGTGCTTTATATCTTATATGAGTTACCTGGGCTTCAGCTCTGCTCATTATTGGACACATTTTTTCCTCTGTAATTGGTGGAGTGGATCTTTTTTTAATCAAAAGATACACAAAAAAGATATATTACCCTATGATTTTTTGTAGTGTCTCTCATATTTGCAACCTAACTTTAAATGTGTATAGTGCTTTTGCACTATTTAAAATGTAGTATATTGTGTATACTATATAAAATATATACATATATTAAAAACATGTGCCTTATTCAGGAACTGTTAAATTAACTACTCTGTAGAATAATATAATTTTTAGAACTGCTTCATTTTATAGATGAAGAAATTGAAACTCATTCAAGTGGCTCCTAACACACAGATCAGTGTCCTTCTGAATCATTATGCTGTCATGCTTACCACTGAACATGTTTATATTCTTGATATGTTATTATAGGAAGAGAAAGGGGAAAGTCAACGTTTGTGAATACCTACTATGCATGACCCAGTCTATGTTCACTCATTTCACATTTGTTATCTCTAGAAAATGAAGAAGACAAGGGGCTTCTAAACTTTATACCCTGAAATGTGCAAAGTGTGGTTGATTTCAATTCCCCATTTTGGTTTTGGGTGGGTTTTTTGTTTTGTTTTGCCTGTGCACGTGTGTTTGTTTTATATTTGTATTCTGTCATTCAGAATAAGATACTAGGGTTAAAAATATCATTTGGTCTGTAGATACTTTGAGGATGGTAGAGGAACTCTGAGAGAACAGTAGTTAATATACCCAGAAGTAATTTATACATGTCTCTGAATAACTGATATTACCAGGACTCATTGAAACACCATATTGACCGATATTTGGGGAAAGAATAAAAGAAGAAAAATTAATACCAGAGACCAAGTGTAATACATTCTAATTTGTCCTGATATAATAAATTTATATTGTTTTCATTAATATTAAATATGTGCTGAATCTTAAAATATATTCCTGAAAGCAATTATCTGTAACCTTGTTATGAGTATGATTTTAAAAAAATATTTTAAAATGGAGATCTTGGGTTTATTTAGAGTCAAAGGATAAGATGGATGAGAGTTTAAAGAAAAGGATTAAGTAACAAAAAGTCATAAACTTCCATCCCAAGGAAAAATAATGAAAAGTAACCTTATTGAGTTCTTACCGTGTATCAGGCATTATTCTAAAAACTTACTCATGTTGTCCTCATATAACCCAATGAACTTAAGCTCTGTTATTGTTCCCATTTTCACAGATGGAAGAACTAAGACCCAAATCAATTACAATTATGTTTACACTAAGAATTACTAGCATTTGGATTTAAACCCCCCAAAATTTGGCCCACATTTCGGCCATGTAATTTAAGTTGAGATCATGGGGTCAGGCCTGAAAATGAGCAACAGCAAATTTAACTTGATGCTGAGATCCCCAGCTGCTACTTTATGGCTTATAATTACTCCTTGATCAGAAGCCACTCTGATCAACTCGTGACTTTGAGCAAGTCATTACCTTATAAGCCTAGATACTTCATTAGTGACAGGGGATAATAATACTTAATCTATAGGCAATTGTGACAGTTAAGTAAGACTATATGCATTTTTATGTAAGTGTATAATAAATGGAATTGCTGTAGTGGTTGTTATTGCCTTGAGTTTGGGGTTTAGCTAAGTCTTGCAAAATGTTTTTAACTCATAATATTTATTGGGAAGTTGACTGTCCATTTTTAATAGCCTACCAAGTACTTACTTAGACTGGCAATTTGGAGAAGCATATGACTTTATTTCATCTAGCAAATACTGCTGTATTTTCTTTCTCTCTTTATCTCTTCTTCCTTCTTTATTTCCTTCTAGTTACAGCTATTTTCCAGGAGTCTCGTATATGTAATATGTTCCCAGAGGTATTTTATAAGCATTTATTCTAGGACCTATTTCTGTGAATATATAACAGGTACTCACAGAAATAGATCCTAAGATTCCTTGCAATTTCTGCTTGTTAAAATCTTCCTGACTCTGTTGGAATCTGTCCAACTCACCTGTCACCTCCTTTATAGTATCTATCTTAATTACCTCAGCCAGGGTGAGGGGAAACATCTTATTTCCCCCCTGAAATCCTAGGAAGGAAAATCCATGAGGAATAAGGACAAGGTGGCAAGATGGTAAATTGTACAAGTGGTGGATTTTATGGTCACACCCTAAAGTGATTTAAATGCATAAATCTTACTCCTTACAAAATGTTTGTTGAACAAAAATGATACAATGATGTGGGAATACATCATAGTGATCTCATCTCACCCATTTTCGTATACCAACACTTTCCTCACATTGCCACCTGACTTCCTCCAACTTCCCAATATGTAGCTGACTCTTAACCTGGAATATGAATATATACTATTCCAGGTAATATATATAAAATCTTTATTTCTCTGGGATTTATATTCTCATTTGAATATTTCACCATAATTAGTGACTTAAGTGAATATGACACCAAAAACAAACAACAAATGCAAAAACAACAAGTGGGATTGTGTCAAATTTAAAATATTCTGCACAGCAAAGGAGACAATCAAAATGAAAAGGCAACCTAGAGAATGAGAGAACATTTTTGCAAACTTTATATTGATAAAGGGCTAATATCTAAAATATATAAAGAAGTGAATAAAAACTCAAACAAAAAAATTAAATTTAAAAGGGGCAGAGAAACTAAGTAGACATATTTCCAAAGAAAGTTATCCAAATGGCCAAGAAGTACACAAAAGATGCTGAACATCACTTATCAACAGGAAAATGGAAATCAAAACCACATGGAGATACTATCTCACACCTATTGGAATGCCTATCATCAAGAAGACAAAAAATGAAAAGTATCGGAGAGGATGTGGAGAAAAAGGAACCCTTGTACAATATTGACGGGAATGTTGGTTCAGCCACCTTAGAAAACAATATGAGCATTTTTCAAAAAAAATTATAAATAGATCTATATTATCCAGGAATTCCAATTCGAGGTATATATCTAAAATACGTAAAAACAAGGTATTACAAGAATATATATACTCTCAAGTTTGATACAGCATTATTCACAACCTAAGTGCACATCAATGGATGAATAGATAAATAAGATGTTATATATTTATGTAGCATATATATGAATATAAATATATATGAATATATAAATATGTAAGATGAATGGATAAATAGGATATAACCATACACACACACACATATATATAATTTCTCCTATATATTAATTATACATATATATTGAATATCATTCAGCCATGAGAAAGAAGGACATTTTGCTATTTGCAACATGGATGGAACTTGAGGACATTATGCTAAGTGAGATAAGTCAGACAAATACTATGATATCACTTACATGTAGAATCTGAAAGAAAACAGAAATCCAAATTTGTAAAAACAGAAAATAAGATGGTGTTTCCCAGGGGTGGGAGTTGGACAACAGGCAGATGTTGTTTCAGGATACAGATTTGCAAGAAGTAGTGAATAACTCTTAGAGATCTAATGTACAGCATAGTGAATATAGACAATAAAATAGTATTATAATAACCAAACTTGCTGAGAGACTTGCTCTTAATTATTACCATCACTGAAATGAAATGATAATTATGTGGTAGGGTACAGGTGCTAATTATTGCTATAATGGCAATCATATTACCATATATGAATGTATCAAATTAACATGTATACCCCTTAAATTTACACAATGTTATATGTCAAATATATTTCCATTAACAAAGAAACCAGTGACTGAAATGGATTGGATTTCCAATATGGTGATTAAAGAGGATAGCGTCATTGCAGATAGGTAAAGGAGATACTTAAAAATTTATGAGCTTTGTGATTCTCACATGTGCACACTAAATATAAAGACAATTGTCCGTTTTTTAATTGCTTTCATTTTAGTGTTTCAGACGAAATTTTTAAGATTCAGTTTTCTTAGAGTAGTTTCAGGTCCACAGAAAAATTAAGAGGAAGGTTCAGAGACCCCAAATGCATCTTGCTCCCACACATGCATACCCTCCCCTAATTAACACTCCCTACCAAAGTAGTACATTTGTTAAAATTGATGATCCTATATTGATACATCATAATCACCCAAAGTCCATAGTTACCCTAGGGTCCACTCTTGGTATTGTACATTATATGGGTTTGGACAAATGTATAACGACATGTGTCCTTCATTACGGGATCACAAAGAGAGCTTTCGCTACCTTTAAAAATCCTTTGTAGCCCCCCTCCTCCATTTATCCCTCTCCCTGTTTAAGACAAATTTTTAAAGACCAAAATTAACCAGTGATATTTATTTCTATATTTTTGTAAATAAGATATTATTCCTGGTGTTAGCCTTCTCATAAGAGATGCCTCTATAACATTGAAATAACTCCATAAAACTAGTATTATTTTGGGAAATCACCTTTGGGTCAGAATTGTCCAAGTCATCAAATATTCCTCAGTTCCTGTATAAGCAGGGTTCCACACCAGGGACTGTGGGTGCTATAGCCTTGCTTCTGAAAGAGCTACCAGATGAACAAAAACAAAAGGTAAATATAGATGAATGGCAATCATTATTCTGTATTATTTCACAGTGCAAAACTGCTCTGTGAAAACACAAAGTAGGCAATTGAAGATGGTTTCCTAGAGGAAAGAGTTTGCATAAAGCTAAAGAATAAGGATAGTTGTGATGAGAGAAGTTTGAGGAGGTGCAAAGGGAAGAGTAAAGTCACAAAAGCAAGAGGTTCACCAAGGGACCTGGAAGCAAATAGCCGTGGGTTTGGATGGACTAAGGGTGCATAAAAGCACACCAGGGGGGATATTTTCCAGGGCCAGTCCTGACATGCCACTTGATGTATGTACTTGAGCATGGAGAACTATGGAAAGGTATGAGCATGAGAGTAATGCTGCAAGCACGGTCCTGGGCAGGGGGGTGGATGAATGTCTCAGCACTTCATGGAGTAGTCTGAAGATACAAGAGACAGGAGGTACGAAGAACTTTTCCAAGGGAGAGGTACATGGGCCTTTGCTGGAGCCAGAGCAGTGCCAGTTTTTTGTTTGTTTTTTTTTAATTTTTAACGTTTATTTATTTTTGAGAGACAGAGTGTGAACAGGGGGAGGGGTAGAGAGAGAGGGAGACACAGAATCTAAAGCAGGCTCCAGGCGCCTAGCTGTCAGCACAGAGCCGGAGGCAGGGCTCGAACTCACAAACGGCGAGATCATGGCCTGAGCCAAAGCCAGACTTTTAACCAACTCAGCCACCCAGGCGCCCCTGGGTTTTTTTTAGCTTATAGAGTTTCAGGTGCTAGAGGGTCAGGCAGCACTGCACTACAAGTTGAACTGTGAAGCTAACAGAGAGGAGAAAGACTGAGGAAGAAAGAAGTAGGGGTCACATGCTGTGTGAACAGGAAGCCAGACGGGAAGTGGCCAGCCAGCAGACCCAAGCCTTTCTCTATTGGATGAAGGAAGAGAAAGCCGTGAGGAGTGATAGATATGAAACTGACAGAGTCAGAAAACAGAGAAACGGGCTCATCCAGCCCCAGAGTACAAGAAAGGGAGACGAGGGATCATTTTGGGAGTAGAAGAGAAGGAAAAATGAAAGAAACCTTTGACTTGGATGTCCCTGGAGACCATGCAGAAGGCATTTTCATTTGAGTGGTGAGAACAAAAGCAGATCACAAGGAACTGAGACATGATTCAATATATGGTTTCCTCAGAAAAAGACATGTATAGTAAAACAGTTCATTGGCTTTGTATGCTTTTTAAAAAACTAAATGTTGTTGGAATAATAGTATTATGAAAATGAAATGTGTTTAAATTGCTTTTTTAACACAATATCTTAACCCTGACTTTTCAACTGAATTCAGGAAATAATTTTGGGTGCCAATTACATACTGAACGCTGGTAATAAAGAAATGTAAAAGTCAGAGAGAGGTTGGTGCTCCAGAAGCCATCAAGAAAAGGAGGGAGACATTAAACACATTAAAACGTGACAGTCTGCCAAGTGCAGTCATTTAGGATGGTAAACAAGCCACATGTATAAGAGAATGACTCACTTTATTGAGATGAATGGTGGGAATGAAAGGTAGGAACAGAAAAGATTTTTTTTTTTCCTGAAAATATCTCACCTTACCTGGATCTTCAAAGAAAAATAGTTTCTAGCCAGAAAAGGGAAGAAAAATGGTTCAGATCTCTGCAGCTAACTAAATTGTGTGGGTTCAGCTAAATTAACTCAAATTTAACTCAAATTTTCTTACCCATAAAGTGAGGAAGTAATCTTTATTGCTAACGATTCTTCATTTAGTCATCAACAAGTATTCGCTATTTACTATGTGTCAAGCCCTGAGTTAAGTGCTAGACATTTGGTAAATGCAGTGAGAATCAAATGAAAAAAAAAAAAAACTATTATAAAATGTTTAATTTGGGCTCAGGACAAAATGAAAAGGATATATAATTATTTGTATTATAAATGTAAATGAATGAAACAAATGTAGTAAGTTAAGGAAATGATAGGCAGCCAGCCATGGCAAAGAATAGGAAGAATGTATAGTACACATGAGATGATAGGTGGTGGGGTATGCTTAGGCCCAGAGGAGAGGCAGGAAAGAGATGAGGCAGGAGCCAGATCACAAAGGATCTCTGAAGGGCTTGGACTTTATTGTACAGGGAAAGGGAACAATAAGAAGATTTTTCAGCAGGGAGAAGATGTGATTCTGTTTGCATTTTAGAAGACCAAATACTATGCTATTCTGATTCACTAAGGTGTTTAGTATGATCACAGTACTAGATTTGCAAAACTGATAATGTAATCTTCATTCCATCTGTTGAACAAGAATGAGGATCTGCTGTTTGTCAGGCATCATTCTGAGCTCTGAGGATACAGAAATGAGTAAAATGCATTCTGTTCTAAAAAAAAAAAAAACCCAGCCCATTGAGTGAGGCAGTTACATAAATAGATAATTGCCTATAATAAAACACATCCAATAATAAAGATATGTGCTGGGCATGAAAGTTTCAGAACACTGGAAAACATCAATAAAAGCCAAAGGATAATCATATATTTTAACATTTATATGTAAAAAGCTCACAGATTGGGTACATTTCAAAAATGCCAAAAGCATAATGTAAACTAAAATTATTTATGCACCTCCTGAAAAATATTATTATGTAGGAACACAGATAATGAATATGACTGAGTTTTCTTGGCAGTCCCCTTTTGGAAAATAAGGATAATGTTTACTCTCATAATATTTCATGTAAGTTTGATAAATATAATTAAAAAATGTCTACATTAGGAAGGACTGATTCCAGGTTTTCACCTGAAATACAAAGCATGATCATTTTAGACATTAATTTTAATAAAGTGACATTTACTTCTTAATGAAACTTTCATAATCCACCATGTTCCCAAGTCATGTCGTAACTTTTAACAAAGTGAGAAAGTAAAAGGGGATTGATTTACTATTTAATATTTGTCCTGGAAGTTCTTATTTAACACTTATATTGGAGCTTATATTTAACATTACATTTTTATCTGTTTTACATTTATACATCATTTAACATTTATTGAGCCTGTCCTGTGAGCCGACGATTATGTTGACAGTTTTAAATGGAAGGGTGAAGAAGACAGAGGTGGTCCCGGTTTCTCAGAGGCTGGTTGGGTCAGCTTGTTTGTTAGAGAGAAGTTTGAGGCAGAATCAGAGGAAATGCTGAGGTAAGAGCACCAGGAGAGACGTTGATTGGGATTTGGGGAGTGGGGACCTCCTTTGCAGAAGAAATAAACATCTAAGTAAGAAACTGAAGAATAAGTAGAGCTAGACAAAAGAGAAGCCTTGTGTTCTGTGCTGAAGGACTGGTTCTAGGCAGAGACGAGACTTAGAGGAAGACAGAGCATGGCAGATTTGAGGAACTAAAAGAACTTCAGTATGACAGGATTTTGGGATACAGGGGAACATAGTGGTAAAGGTAAGTCTGGAAAAGTACACAGAGCCATATTTCAAAAGCTTTTGTAAATTATGTTTGAATTTGGACACTGTCACTATAGAAGTTGTTCATTGGGCTAAGATTTTTGTTTTTAGGATATCTTAGTCAATTGAGTCTGAACCTGGATGAACCAAGGTAGAATCAAGATAATCTTAAATGCCTTTGAAATAATCTAAGCAAGGTATTTTGGTGACCTGGTTTCTAGCCTGAGGACCTGGGTGGATGGTTAGTGCACATCACTGAAGTAGGGCTCTGTGTAGATGTTGCTCCCCCCACAAGGCTGTTTGACACCTATTTTGGGGATTTTGCCTCTCCTAGTCCATGGTCCCATAGTACTCTTGGCTCCTCCTACTCCAGTACCTAAATATTGTGTTTAAATTTCAACATTAGTGTTTAACACTTCTTATGATGAAACCTGAATCCCAGCCATTTTAATACAGTGATTGACCATGCACTTCCTTTACCCAGAATATTCATTGTGTTTGCTTTCTGCATTCTACCCAATTCTAGCCCCTCAATCAACCCCCTCCCCCCTCCACACACACACTTCTTTGACCTGGTGTACATCCACTCCCTATGACTAGGTGCAGGTATGTGAAACTTCCCTGATGATATTGACTGTAACTACCTTCTTTTGTCTCTTAGAACTGGTATATAGTTCTGTACCAATTACATTAGATTCTGAATGCAGGTTTGTATATTTTTTTCCTATGATGGACCAGAGAAGAAATGTACAGAAAACCTTGGTTTGTGAACATAAGTCATTCTGGAAACATGCTTGTAATCCAAAGCACTCATGTATCAAAGTGAATTTCAAGAACCATTGGCTCAGTTGTGATTATGTGACATTTGGCCTCATGTACTACTTGTTTTGCAAGACATCACTTGTTCATCAAGTTAAAATTTATTAGAAATATTTTCTCATCTTGTGGAACACTTGCATAATAAGTTACTCTCAGTCCAAGGTTTTACTATATATCGTTCCTCTCTGAGGAATTAGCATTTAGTGAAATTTCTTTTTTTTTAATTCTTTTTAAATTTTTTAATGTTCTATTTATTTCTGAGAGTGGGAGAGAGAGAGAGAGAGCATGAGCAGGGGAGGGTCAGAGAGAGAGGGAGACACAGAATTGGAAACAGGCTCCAGGCTCTGAGCTGTCAGCACAGAGCCTGACGCGGGGCTCGAACCCACAAACCGTGAGATCATGACCTAAGTGAAAGTCAGACACTTAACCGACTAAGCCACCTAGGCGCCTCAATTTAGTGAGATTTCTAACAAGTATATATTGAACCAGACTGGCTAGAAGATGGCAAAGTATACGTTGTTCTTAACTAATATTGTATGTATGAAAAGAAAAAATAAAGATGAAGGCGATTAAGTAGTTAGGGATTCTTTTATAGGAAGAATTTATAGTCCGAGATTAGAGAATTTGGTTGTCATCATCTACAGTGCTAAAGAAGTAGTGCTTGGAAATACTAATTATCTCAGGTATATTTAGGAATAATCCAAATTTAAAAAATGCTGGTGTACACCACTACACTAAAAATAATTAAGCTTTCTGAACCATCTACCTTATAATCAAGGAATAACTGAATTAAAATAATTTTTATTTGTGCTGACATTCTTGACCTACCTATTCTTGTCCTAATTGATAAAATCAAAAATGTATCTTTTTCTTTAAAATTTAGTTTATTATTTTTTCTGTGAGTGCCTTACATTTCCCAATTTACGTTCTTTACATTGTGTTTTAGCTATATTTTTATATTCAGGATTATAGTTCTTTAATTTTAGGAGGTAAATTCAGTATCAAATCACATTCCTTCTCAAAGTCATTGTTGAATTTTAAGAACTTCTTTATTATGACAGCATTGTCACTATTCTTGAGTTGGGAAAATAGAAATTAGCATTCCATCATGTCTGCGGAGGAGTTTCCGGGCACTAAGAATGATATAGATATTATCTTTTCCCCAAAAAGAAGCACACATTGTCAAGTACTCACTCTGTCTTGAATTTTAACCTCTTGAGACTCTACGATTTAATTTGGATATCAAGCCAGATCTGAAGTGTATTCTCGGAACGTTCAGATTTTGATCCAATTATGGTGGCAAATCTCCCTATTTTCTCTTAACAAGACTGAGACAGACTGACATATTCAACAAAAATTTTGCCAAAGATTAGTGGAAAATAAAGAAGCAGTTATGGGGGAAAAAGACTAATATAAAACCCAATATCTGGAGGACAAGTACATATAATGTTTTGTTTGTTGCTGAAACCTAAGTACCCAGCACAGTGTTGAGATCAAGGTTAAATATACTATATGTTTTAAACAAATTCTGGAATTGAGTTAATCTACAGTAATTACCAAAGAGATGGTTTTATTTTATAAGCACTTTTGCCTTTCAGTAATTTCTTGTTTCTTGTTCTTTCAGTAATTGACCAACTATTGAGTAAGTTGACTATAGGGGCCATACTATATTTTTGGAATTGCATTATTTATGGACAGTCAAGTTAAATACTAAATGCCTGATTATGTCTCCAAAAATATTTCTTACCTACCTAATTTACATTTCTTGGCTGAGAGATGTTCTAGTCAACAGACAATTGAATAATCTTTATCCTGAGAATGAAGGATAGATTTGATTTTTTGTTTTAGTTGTAAATACTTGGTAGTACCTGCTTGGTCTAGAGATATGTTTCTCCCAGGTTCAGTAGAAAAAAAAAAAAAAGATCACTTAAAAAGTGTGTCCTGAGGGGCTGTACCAGTTTACATTCCCACCAACAGTGTGGAGGTTCCTAAGGAAACTAACCATAGAACTCCCCTATGACCCAGCAATAGCACTGCTAGGAGTTTACCCAAGGGATACAGAAATGCTGATGCATAGGAGCACATGTACCCCAGTGTTCATAGCAGCACTCTCCACAATAGCCAAAACATGGAAAGAGCCTAAGTGTCCATCAACAGATGAATGCATCAAGAAGATGTGGTTTATCTATACTATGGAATACTACATGGCAATGAGAAATTATGATATCTGGCCATGTGTAGCAACTTGGATGGACCTTGAGGGTGTTATGCTGAGCGAAATAAGTCAGGCAGAGAAGGACAAATATCATATGTGTGCACGTATAGGAGGATTAGGAGGAACTTGACGGAGGAACAAGGGGGAGAAGAAGGGGGGAAATGGTGGGGGAAAGGGAGAGAGGCAAACCATGAGAGACTCTTGAATGCTGACAAAAACTGAGGACTGATGGATGTGGGGGGGAGGAGGGATGGGCATGGAGGAGGGCACTTGTGGGGATGAGCACTGAGTGTTATGTGGAAACTAATTTGACAATAAACTATTTGTAAAAAAAAAAAAAAAAGGTGTGTCCTGAGCATGGGTTAGGAGAGTGGCAGTATCTTTGCCAATCCTGAGACCCTTAAAATTACCATCATCATCTGACTCTGAAGCCTCTGGTCTCTGCTCACATACTGACATCACTCTCACCACACTCAAGATAATTATCAATGATCATTAATCTATAATAATAGGTCCATGATAACACTAGTTAGTAAACATCACTCAGAAATTCCCTCTGACAATTGTCAGAGATTTTTTTGTTTTATTACATATTTCTTAGTGTATCATATCCACAGTAAATATATAAAACTCTTATGCCTATTAGGATACAATAAGATAAAAGAAAAATTAGCATTTTCTAAATCAGTTTCTAAAAAAATGGTGAGAGAGTATGTACTTCTTTAAATTCTCTGTAATATTTTTTTATTTCAGTATAGTTGATACACAATGTTACATTAGTTTCAGTTGTACAATATCGTGATTCAGGTTCTCTACACATGATGGTGTGCCCATGACAAGGGTAGCCACCATCAGTTACCATACAATGGCACCACAATATTGACCATATTTTCTATGTTGTGTCTTTTATTCCCATACCTTATTCATTCCATAACTGGAAGCCTGTATCTCTCACACCCCTTCACTCATTTTCCTCATCTTCCTAACCTCTTTTCTCTAGGAACAATCAGTTTGTTCTTTGTATTTATAGGCCTGATTCTGTTTTTGTTTATTCACTGGTGACAACATGGATGAATCTAGAGGGTATTATGCTGAGTGACATGTCAGACCGAGGAAGACAAATACCGTATGATTTCGTACATATGTGGAATCTCAGAAACAAAGCGAATGAATAAATTCTCTGTAATTTAAACACAATAAAAATGGTGGACTTGGAGTAAGTGTTCTCTTCAACTCAAAAATCCACTGCACAAGATCCACCTTATGATTTCTGAAGGCATGTTAGCAAGCATTTCAAGAAAAGTGTAATTGTCTTTGCTCTCCATATTCTTTTACATTCCACTTGGGATCCAAAAGTGTGCTATGATGAAAAATGTAAATGAAACATGTAGAAGAGAAGAAAGAGTGAGAAGGAAAATAAATATTTGTCAGGGGCCAACCGTATGACAGGCATAATGCTATGTAATCTAGAACACCCGTGAAAGTTTTCTCTCTACAGATCCTCTGCAGCATAGCTCCCATTCATCATTCATTCGGTCATTTGGCAAGTAATCAAACATTTATTAATCAATTATTGTGTGGAAATACTGAACCTGGATGCATTTTTAGGTGTTTCTGATCAAGAAAGCACGAGCTCTTGAAATTTGATATATTTTTAAAATTATATACAAAATTATATCATCCATATGCTTGTCTCCTTGTTTCTTACATAGTAGTTTTCTATTTTCCAAGTCAATTTATTCAGGATTTTATAATATGAAACTAGATTTTCTCCACAAATTGTGAAGTAGGTGGAAAAAATATAAGAAAAGCATGAGCCTTTCTTTCCCTGTCTACCACTGTATTCCTCTATCCATTATGCACAGTTTCTCTCTCTCTCCCTTTTTTTTTTTTGGTTAGACTTTAAATAAACAACATACCTTTGCACTTTTAAGGAACTAGGGAAAAAAAGAACAAATTAAGCCCAAAGTTTGTAGAAGAAAGGAAATAACAAAGATCAGAGTAGAAATAAGTGAAATAGAGACCTGAAAACATTAGAAGCCAAGAGCTGGCTTTTTGAAAACATAAATAAAATTGACAAATCTTTACCTTATCTAATAAAAACAAAGAGAAACCTCAAAACCTGAAGGAAGAAACATTACAACTTATACTATAGCATTTCTCTGATACCAAAGCATTATAAGAAAAGCATTTCTCTGATACCAAAGCATTATAAGAAAAGGAAACTGCAGGCCAATATCCCTGATGACCATAGATGCAGATATTTTCAAATATTAGCAAACTGAATTCAACAACACATTAAAAGGATTGTACACCATAATCAAGTGAGATATATCCTTGAGATGGAAGACTGGTTCCATATACGCAAATCAATAAATGTGTTATACCACATCAGTGAAATGAAAGATAAAAATCATATGATGATTTCAATAGGTGCAAAAGTAAAAGCATTTGGCAAAAAACCATTCATGATAAAATTGCTCAACAAATTGGATATATAAGCAACATACCTGCACATAATAAAAGGCCATATATGACACACACACAGTATATGTGACACATGTGCATACACATACACATATATGACACACACACACACACACACACACACACACATCATAATCAACAGTGAAATTTTGAGAGCTTTTCCCCTAAATCACAAGACAAGCATGCTCATTCTTACTGCTTCTCTTCAACATAATACTGGAAGTCCTAGCTGGAGCAATCAGGAAAGGAAAAGAAATAGGAATGATCCAAATCAGAAAGGAGGAAGTAAACTTTTTTTGTTTACAGACGATGTGATCTTAGGTGATGTGATCTTAGATATAGGAATGCTAAAGACTCCACCAAAAAACTGTGAATTCAGTGAATTCAGTAAAGATGCAGATACAACGTCTACATAGAGAAATTATTCTATTTCTATACACCAACAGCAAAACAATTAAAAATTTTAAAATTCCATTTATAATAGCATTAAAAACTGTAAAATACTTACAAATATATTTAACTATGGAGGTGAACTGTACACTGAAAACTGTAAGACATTGATGAAGAAATTGAAGAAACACAAATAAGTGGAAATATATTCTGTGTTCATGGAAGAGAAAAATCAATATTGTTAGAATAACCATACTACCTAAAACCATGTATAGATTCAATGCAATCCATATCAAAATTCCAGTGGCATTTTTCACAATAAAAGTAAAAAGATTTTAAGCTGTATATTGAACACAAAACACTGAATAGGTAACACAGTCATAAGGAAGAACAAAACTGGAGGCATTACACTTCCTTATTTCAAGTTTGAAATAACTACGAAGTTACTCAAATAAAAATAGACGTAGATCAATGAAAGAAAATCAAAAGGCCGGAAATAAACTCCATACATATGGCCAATTAATATTTGACAAGAAAGCTTATGCTCAATGAGGAAATGATAGTCTCTCTAATAAATCATTCTGGGAAAACTGGACCATTACATGTAGAAGAATAAAATTGGATACCTGTCTTATGCAACTCACAAAAATTAATCACAAATGCTTAAAGACTTAAACATAAGATCCAAAACTATAAAACTCCTAAAAGAAAACAAGAGAAAAGCTATTTAACATTAGTCTTGGCAATACTTTTTAAATATGACACATAAATCATAAGCAACAAAAGCAAAAATCAATGAATATTTCAACACCAAACTAAAATGTTTCTTAACAGCAAAAGAAACAAGGCAACAAGAAAAATGAAAGGCAACCTACAGAAGAGGAAAAAATCATATATCTGATAGGGGGTTTATATCCAAAATACATAAAGAACTCATTCAACTCAATAGTAAAAAACAAACAAACAAACAAACAAAAGATTGGTAAATGACCAGAGAAACTGAATAGACATTTTACCAAAGAAGATATACAAATGGCCAATGGGTACATGAAAAGATGTTCAACATCACTAATCATCAGGGAAATACAAATCAAACCTACAGTGAAATAATAGCTCCCATATATTAGAATGGCTATTATCAAAAGGACAAAAGATAACATGTGTTGATAAAGATGTGAAGAAAAGGAAATGCTTGTGCACTGTTGGCAGAAATGTTAATTGATATAACCATTATGGAAAACAGTATGGGAGTCTCAAAAAAGTTAAAAATAGAACCACCATATGATCCTGCAATTCCATCTCTAGGTATATATCCAAAGGGAATAAAGTCAGGATCTTGAAGAGATATCTGCACTCCCATATTCATTGCAGCATTATTCAGAATAGCAAAGATAAGAGAACCTGAGTGCCTATCAACAGATGAATGGATAAAGATGGTCTGTGTGTTTATAAGTACACATATATAATTGAGCCATGAGAAAGAAGGAAATTCTGCCACTTGTAGCAAATGAATGATATCATTTATGTATGGAATCTTAAAAAGTCAAATTCACAGAAACAGAGTGTAGAATCATTGTTAACAGGGGCTGGGGTTGAGGGAAATGGAGAGATGTTGGTCAAAAAGAACAAACTTTCAGTTATAAGTTGAGTAAGTCCTGGGTGTCTGATGTATAGCATGGTGATTATAGTTAACAATACTGTATTACATACTGGAAAGTTACTGAAGAGTAGACCTTAAATGGGCTTACTAAACAAAATAAAATAAATAAAAAATAAAAAGAAGGAAGGAAAGAAGAAGGAAGGAAGGAAGGAAGGAAGGAAGGAAGGAAGGAAGGAAGGAAGGAAGGAAGGAAGGAAGGAAGGAGAAAGAAATGATGTACCTGTTAACTAACCCTACTGTGGTGGTCATATTAACACTGTACACCTTAAACATACAAAATATTATATGTCAATTGTACCTTAATATAAGAGGAAAAAAAGAGAATCCCTATGCCCTTAAACTATGACTTTCTATCTCTCTATGCCTCATAGTCCTCAGGAACCACCAAACGACTTCTATGGCTCAGTAGATTTCACTATTCTGGACCTTTCATATAAGTGGAATCATGTAATATGTGGCCTTTGTGATAGACTTCTTTTCATTTAGTATAATACTTTTAAGGTTCATTCTTTTTTTTTTTTTTTTTTACAAATAGTTTATTGTCAAATTAGTTTCTACATAACACTCAGTGCTCATCCCCAAAGTGCCCTCCTTCATGCCCCTCCCCCCCTCCCCCCCACATCCATCAGTCCTCAGTTTTTGTCAGCATTCAAGAGTCTCTCATGGTTTGCCTCTCTCCCTTTCCCCCACCATTTCCGCCCTTCTTCTCCCCCTTGGTCCTCCATCAAGTTCCTCCTAATCCTCCGATACGTGCAAACATATGGTATTTGTCCTTCTCTGCCTGACTTATTTCGCTCAGCATAACACCCTCAAGGTCCATCCATGTTGCTACACATGGCCAGATTTCATTGTTTTAGCATGTATTAGTACTTCATTCCTTCTTATGACCAAATAATATTCCATTGTATGCATATACAATACGACATTTTGCTTAACCATTCATCAACTGATGGACATTTGAGTTTTCTTCTTTTGTCTATTATGAATAATGCTGCCATAAGCATATGTGTACAGGTTTTTGTGTGGACATATGCTTTCATTTCTCTTGGACATACACTTGGAAATAGTACTGCTGGTTCTTCATATGGTGACTCTATGATTAACTCCTGAGATACTGCCATACCTAAGTTGTACGAATCATTTTATATTTACAATAGTAGTATATGAGAGTTCTGATTTCTCCATGTCCTCACAAACACATATTATCTGACTTTGATTCTACCCATTTAGTAGGTATGAAATGGTATCTCATAATGCTTTGGTTTGCATTTCCCTGATGACCAATGGTGCCAAGCATGTTTTCATTGGTTATTTGTATATCTTTTGAGGGAATGTCTATTTATGTCTTTTGAACATTTTTTTAAAGTTGGGCTATTTGTCTTTTTATTAAAATGTTGTGTAAGCTTTTTGTATATTCTAGATACAAGTCTCTTATCATATACAGTATATGACTTGCAAATATTTTCTGGTCTTTTCATGTCCTTGATAGCATCCTTTGAATCATAAAAGATTTAATTTTGATGAAATCTAATTAATCTATTTTTCTCACATTGCTCATTTTTTATGTCATACCTATGAGTACATTGCCAAATACAAAGGCATGAAATTTTTTCCCTATGTTTTCCTCTGAGTTTTATAGTTTTAGCTTTTTTTCTCCAGTTATCTTAGCACCATTTGTTGAAAGGACTGTTCATTTCGCAGTGAGTGGTTTGGCACCCTTGTTGAAAGTGAGTTGACAATAAGCACATTGGTTTATTTCTGGATTCTCAATTCTATTCCATTCATCTTAGTGTCTATCCTATGTCATTACTACATTGTCAACTACCACGGCTTTGTGGCAAGTTTGGAAACTGGGAAAAGTGAGTCCTGCTCCCTGCAATTCTGCATACATTTTAAATCAGCATATTAATTTCTAAAAAAGAAAGTCACCTGGGATTCTGATAATAATTTCATTGAACCTAGAGATCAATATGGGAGTATTGCCATCTTAACAATTTTAAGTATCCTAATTTATGAACAGGGTATTTTTTATTGCATTTATATCTTTATTTCAAAAATAGTTTATACATTTCAGAGTATAATGTTTACACTTTTTTGTTAAATGTATTCTTAAGTACTTAATTCTTTTAGATGATTTTATAAATGGAATTTCTAAATGTTTTGTATCTGGTTCATTGCAGCTTTACAAAATACTATTAGCTTTTGTAAGCTTGGTGAACTCATTTTTTAGTTTTAATAGAGTTTTAAGAGATTCCTTAGAAATTTCTACATACAAAAGCATTTTGACAGCAAATAAGGATAGTTTTGCTTCTTTTCTAATCTTGATACCATAATTTCTTTTTTAAATACAATTGCTGTAGCTAGAATCACCAGTACAATTATGAATAGAAGTGGCAAGCATGTATCGATCCTTGTTTTGGTCATGATCTTTTATTAAAGAATACCGTCTTACCCTTCAGTTAGCTTTTAGCTGTGGGTTTTTGTAGATGTCTCTTCTGAGATTGAAGTCCCCTACTATTCCTACTTCGTTGAATCTTTTTAATGAAAGAATGTTGGACATTCACATGCTTTTTTAGGTATCCGTTGAGTTGATTTTACGGTTTTTATTTCTCATTCTATTGGTATGGTTAATTGCTCTTCAGGTATTAAGCCAACGAAATATTTCTGAGATAAATTCCAGTAGATCATGGTATATAATTGTACTTACATATTGCTGGATTTGGTTTGCTGGTATTTTGTTGAGAATGTTTATATCCATATTCATGAGATAGCAGCTGCAGTTTTCATTTCTTGTGATGTCTTTGCCTGGCATTCAGACGAGGGTAATACTGGGAAGTGAAGCCATATGAACATGGGCCTTCCCTTATAGGATGTTTTGATTACGGATTCAGTATGTTTCCTTTTTATAGGTCTATTCAGATTTAAGTAGTTTGTGTATTTTTCGGAACTTGCCCATTTCACTTCAGTAATTTATTGGCATACAATTATTTAGAGTATTCATTTTAATCTTTTTTATTTCTGTAAGGTCAGTAGTGGTGACCCCTGCTGCATTTATGTTTGTCATTTGAATCTTCTTTTATTTTTTCTTTGTCAATCTAGGTAACAGGCCATCAATTATGTTGATGTTTTCAAAGAGCCTTTTGGTTTCATTCATTTCCTCTATTGTTTGACTATTTTCTATTTAGTCGGTTTCTGCTCTATTTTTGTTATTTATTTCCATTTCCTTGCATTAGGTTTTATCTTTTTTTCCAGTGTCTTGAGGTGGAAGATTAGGTTATTGATTAGAGATCTTTATTCTTTTCTTAAAAAATATAAGTCTTTACAATTGCTTTCTAAGCACTGCTGCTTTAGCTGCAGACCATGTTTGTGTCATGCTGTGTCTGCAGTTTAATTCACCTCAAACTATTTTTTTTTATTTCCTTTTGATCACTTCTTTGACCAGTAGTTATTTAGAATTCTATTATTTAATTACCACACATTTGTGAGTTCACCACATTTCTTTTTTTAATTTATTTCTAATTTCATTCTACTAAGATCAGAGAATGTATTTTTTTACTATTTCAATCTATTTCTATTTACGGATATCTGTTTTATGGACTAGTATCTGGCCTGTACTGGAGAATGAACCACATGTACTTGAGAAGAGTATATGTAACACTGTTGTTTGGTGAAGTATTCTGTTGACGTCTATTGAATCTAGTTGGTTTATAATGTTGTTCAAGTCTTCTATTTCCTGTTGCTCTTCTGCCTCGTTGTTCTACCTACCATTGAACGTGAGGCATTGAAATCTCCAAGTATGATCCAACTATTAGTGTTATATCTTCCTGGTGGGTCGGTTATCATTATAAAATGCCTCTCTTTTACTCTAACCATATCTTTGTTTTAAAGTCTATTTCAGCTGATGTTAGTATATTCACTCTAACTTTTTTGTGCTTGTTGTTTGCATGATACATCATTTTCCATTCTTGCAATATCTATCTCTTTCTATCTTTGAATCTAAAACATGTCTCTTATAAAAATATTTAGCAGCACCTGGGTGGCTCAGTTGGTCAAGTGTGCAACTTTGGCGTAGGTCATGATCTTGGGTTTGTGAGCTCAAGCCCCATGTTAGTCTCTGTGCTGACAGCTCAGAGCCTGGAGCCTGCTTCAGAATCTGACTCCCTCTCTCTGTACCCCTCCTCACTCACACTCTGTCTCTCTCTGTCTCAAAACAAAAAAGTTTAAAAATCTTTTTTTAAAAATATTTTTATTTATTTCTGGGAAAGAGAGAGAGAAAGCGTGAGCAGGGGAGGGTCAGAGAGTGAGAGGGAGACACAGACTCCGAAACAGGCTCCAGGCTCTGAGCTGGCAGTCAGCACAGAGCCCGACGCGGGGCTCGAACCCACGAACCGCGAGATCATGACCTAAGCGAAAGTCGGAAAGTCGGACGCTTAACCAACTAAGCCACCCAGGCGCCCCAAAAGTTTAAAAATCTTAATAAATAAAAATAAAAATTTTAAAAGTGAACTTTGTCTCTTCTAAATAGCGTACAGTTCTATCTTATTTTGTTTTTCTTCCAATCCAGTCTAATGATTGTTGTCTTTTAATTGGGTTATTTAATGAATTCACATTTAACGTTGTTATTGATATTGATGGCTCTATATCTGCCATTTTGCTTTTTATTTTCTATATGCTTCATGTCTTTTTTGTTCTTTTATTTATCCTTTACTGTTTTCTTTTGGATTGAATAAATATTTTAATGTAGTTTTTAAAATTATTTTATGATTTTTTTTTCTTTTTAAAATTGTTTTCTTAGTGGTTGTTCCAGGTCCTATCATGAACCTTAACTTACCAGCATCAACTTCAGATTTATATTAACTAACTTCTAGTGACAAATAGAAGTAGTATTCCTATATAGCTATTCTCTTTTCCTCTTTTTTCTTATTATTCTTATTTATGGCTATAAACATTACAAAGCATTGCTTTAATTACTACCTTACATGATCTTTTCACTTTTAAAGAATACGAGAAAGGAAAGGAGAGCCAATATGTATAGTGTTTCCTATATTAACTTTATCATTTCTGGCTCTCTTCCTTTGTTCCTCTGGACTCCAGTCTGGTGTCCAGCCTGGTGTCATTTTCCTTAGTTTAGTAGAGCTTTGCTTCCATCCACCTCCTTTGTGCTATTATAGATATCCCCTACTTTTTGAAGGTTTGCATTTCACCACTTCACTTTTATGAAAGGCCTACGTTAGTACCCATTTTCACCAACTGAAAGAAATCTGAAGAGAATTTTCTCTTTTGTGTAAAAAGGCAAAAAGTAGAAATAGCATTCAGCATTTGTTTTTCAGCAAGCTGTGATAGAGGCACAAACACCCTGAGCGGCAAGTGCACACTACCGAGCTTCTTTTCCGGGGAACTGCACTCAGCATCTCAGCATCAAGCCATCGTAGCTTGGAACTGTGTCTGTGAGCATGTGCGCTTTATTTAAGTTTATGATTCATTTGGAAATAAATTATTTCTGATTCTTATGAACTCTCATCATATCTGTTAGGTTAAGTTTGTATATGACCAAGATCCAGTACAGACACGATAGGAGAGCTAGGTCAAAACTGAACTTCACAGAAAGGTAGCATTCCTAGGTGGATTGCATTTTGTAGAGAAAGAGCATTGCTCTTATCAGGAATATTTTCTATAGTTAATCATTTATTTTAAAAAAAGAAAACTAAACAAATATGAGGTTAAATGGAATTATTAAACTGTTAAATGCAGTTTTAGGGCAATATTTCAATTTGTACTCCATCACCACAAATTTTGAACTACAAAAGAAAAATAGACTTGAGGTTAAGAATTAAGAACTTAAAATTATGCAAATGCTAAGTACAATTTCAAGCTAAGTAGATTCAAATGAAGAGAAAATAGATTTTCATAGGAAAGAAAGTATTCTTGTGTCGATTTTAGAGTATTTTTCATTAACATTTTCCTATTAACATTTATAGAAGATTTATGCATGCACTGATGGGAGAATTAACCTCTGAATCTGTAATGTCAAGTGTTTTCCATAAAAAGCTTACAGGTATCTGCTTAAAGAATTTAGCTGTTTACAATTAGAGATGACAGTACTAATTTTACAAAAATGATTTTATTAATTTTACTTGCAGATGTCTCAAATGTGCAAAAACCTAGGACTTAATTTTGTCTCAGTTTATTTCTCCATAGATACCTATCCATTTACAGTACAGACTTCAGTTTAAGTGGAGCAGCACTGTCCAGTAGAAATTTCTGTGATTACAGCAGTGGTCTGTACTGTCCAGTATGGTAAGCACTGGCCACATGTGGCTGTTGAGTATAGGAAATATGGCTAGTATGACTCAAGAACTAGATTTTTAATTTTAGTTAGTTTAAATTTAAATAGACTTGTGTGGCTAGTAGCTATTTTATTAAGAATCACAGAAGTAAAATAATTAGTTAATGGTAATTCTGCCCTATTGATTCATGTAGTCTGTCCCTATTTACCTTTCTCCCTCCCAAATACACAAACTAACATCACCACCCACAATTGTAAAAAAAAAAAAAATAAATGCTATATTATTATTTCAATTTGAATTAATAGTTATATTCTTTTTTATAAAATAATATTATTTATTTATTTACTTATTGTATAATTTATTGTCACCTCACCTAACATACAGTGTATATAGTGTGCTCTTGGCTTTGGGTGTAGAATCCCATGATTTATCACTTACATACAATACCCAGTGCCCAACAAGTGCCCCCCTCAATGCCCATCATCCATTTTCCCCACCCCTCTGCTCTTCCATCCCCCATCAACCTTGACAGGTTGTCACTGTATCAGAATCAGACTTTATCCTGAAGGTAGTAACTGAAGGATTCAAAACAGGGGTATCTGTTTTATATTTTGAAATGTAGTCATAATCTTGCAGTTTTAGGGAAACTAGATTAAAGTTGAGCAAAAATAGGGCAGTGAGATCAATGAAAAGATTGAGAATACAGTGAGAAACCCTGAACAAGGATAAGAGGAAGATGGATGGAGGGGAAGTTAAGTTCTCCTTGTAGATAGGGATGCAGGATGTTGAGGGGTTGTAACTGTGAAGGAGGGGGAAAAGGGAAGTAGGTCATAGGCTTGAGGACTTGAGGCTGGAAGCTTTGACTCTAATGATACAGGAGATGGAAGAGATATGTGATTAGGGATGTATACAGGCATGGCAGGGCAACATGAGACCTCACTGGGGTTGGCCACCACAATTTTGAGGGGACACCATATCTCACAAATGTGTGGTTTTTCCAGATTGTGTGGCTGCCTCAATGAGTGATATAGGCTAGGTGTTTCCTCTATTGAATTCAGCTAAAGATCAAGGGATAAGTAAGTTGTGGGTATTGGTAAAGGGATACTTAAAGTTATGAAAAACTTATTAGGTTGAGTGAGAAGGTAATGAAAATAGGCAAGGATTGTTAAATTGGGAGAAATTTTGATCAAAGGATTGGAAAACTTCATGAAGACAGCTAAAAGATGGTGGGTATAAGAGAGTGAAAAAGTTGTGAAGATAGTTAAGTTGTAATCAAATAATTGAAAATTGAGGTTTGGCATTTCAATAGAGGGATAATTTCTTGTGATAACAAGGTCTAGGATATGATCTTATTTGTATGTGGCTCAAATGGCCTATCATTTGAAATGAAATGAATGTCATTTGAAATGAGGAGCACACGGTATTATGAGGCTGGGATGATGAATATATCATCTTGAAGGACATAGAAGTTACTCAGGAAAATGGTGTCATTTGGGGTAGAAAGGAAAACTGTGGCCAGGTAGTAAATATGTCTCTAGATAGAGGGAACTGAACAGCAGGTAAAATAATAAATGAGGAGGGATCAGGGGCTATGCAACTGGACCAGATAGACTTCAAAATAAAAGTTGTTTTCTCAAAACGGTAGAAAACTAAATGAATAGAAGGGGCAGTGTGGATCTAACAGTATAGCAGACTGTTCTGTGTTTCCTTAGGTGATGGTCAGTCATGTGCAGCCACCAGAGGAGACACCGAAGAAGCTCAGAGTAGCAAAGTTTATAATACTCACAAGCCCTAGAAACTGGGGACGTGGCTCACATGAGGAAGCACCAGTATTGGTCAGGAGGAAGGGGCAACAGTGAGGGGCCAAGTCCATAGTCTTTATTGAAGTTTCTTTAAGAAAAGCAAGGCAGGGCAGGGTAGACAATTTAGTATTGGTTAATTTGAAGAATCTCCGCAGACTCCGAGCTATCCCGGTAGTCCTTAGTTGCCTGGTATATGGCTCTGGGATGATTAAGGCAGAATAATATTGCCATGTGGAGTATGTGAGCCAGATAGAGGAGGTGTGGCTCTTGGTTGTATCGTTTGCTTATTAGAAGCATGATTCAGGCTAAGTTCTGTGCTATCTCTAAGAATTGGCTTGCTCAGGGAGAAGCAGTTTCTTCCCTACTCAGACAATAAGGCAGTGGTCTCAGGGAGGGCTATGTTTAAAACATGGTGAATAAAGGAAGGAAACATGTTCTCTTCTGCAAGGTTAAAGAGACAGGATATGCTTGCCATAAACTGAGAGGTTCAGAGATGGGGGAGTATAAACTAGGTGAAAGATGTATAGCGTGGTAGGATGTTCAAGAGGATGGATGAAATATTTATATAGTTATATTTATGCAGTGAACAAGAATGATTATAAGTAAAGTATGGAAAATTAGCTGGCTTATATTTTCTGAAGGGAATCATTTTATAAAGCTCTTTTGATGTCACTAAACTGATAACTTCAACCTCCCATTACCATTACAATACTTTACCGGACTTTTTTTTTTTCATTACACTCATCACTGTCTAAAATTATCCTGGTTAATTGTCTCCTGGTTATATTCCTTACCTGGTAGAAGACAGTTTCCCATGAGAGTAGGACCCTTGTTACACATTGTTATAGACCTCTAGTTTTCAGAACAGTGCCTGTACATAGGAGTGCTCAATAAATACCTTTTTAAAAGAAATAATTAACTCATTTACATTGTTATGTTATTATAAGTAGGAGGAAAAAATGGCTAAAAAGGTTATACCTAACTTACTGGACATTGTACATGACATGTGATACATCATAATCATGCCACAGCTATAGTGAGTGTCGATATCGAAGTACCTGTAACACAGTTATTTTTATTTTGTCAAACACTTACATAGTGCTTCTATAAATCAGAAATTATTCACTTTATGTTACTTTATTAACCCATTAATCATTAATAATGAATTGTTATACTTCCTTAATTGTTCTGAAGAAATTTGCTTTGGGTTTTATAAAAATTTGACTTTAACCATTGAAATATGCTGAGCATAAGAATGTCATCTACCCCTGTGTCTGTACAGAAATTAAACCTTATAATAAGGTTAAGTGAATATTCTTAGTAGCTCTTTGCTGGGCTAGGCACTATTCATGAAAACACATTCTTTTTGTCTGACACCATACAATAACCATTTACAGCCCTATTAGTAGATCTTGTATTAAAAGTTATTTATCTATTGATTCAGCATCTAGCAAACTATCTTCATTGTGTTGTTTAAAGATATTGTGTTATGGATTTCTATTATTTCTCCTACCCAGCTGGTTCATAATTATTAACAGATGCTATCATTCATCACACTTAGATGCAGTGTTAAGTTGCAGCAAATCCCTTTACACTGATCAGTCTGTATTTTCGGCTTTAATTCAGGATGACTTTTGCCATTGATTTTAAATATGTATTTCAAATAATTCTGATGGAATTTTCCAAATTGCACTTGGTGTCATTGTCTACAGAAAGGGAAGATGGTATGTATAGTGTAGGGGCTTTTAAAGTACTTTTCACTCTTAGCCTTTGACAGAATTTCAATATATAAAATGTATGTACCATGTGGTATGTCTTCTTTTCCTTTCCCATAGTATGTATGTGTAGCTACCTTAGTTGCAATTTATGTAAATCTGAATAATCAATCTTACCCTTCAGCAGGGTCATAATCTACATCGTCCATAGTGGTGGTTTCTCATGGCCCTGAATCCATAATTATCTTCCAGTGGATGCTTCCTGTGTTTCAGTAGTCCACAATGAATGTGATACTCATGATCACAATGACTATGAAAGAGAGCTTCCTCCTACTAGTTCTCAATACCACCTATCTTGACTTAAGTGAGCAGGGCTTCACTGCATGGGCCACTTCCTGGGATGAGTTGTCTTTCCCTAAAGAACTGATCAGGATTCAAGTACCTTCTTATTGTTAAACATGTCATTCTTCTGGCATCCCCTGAATCTCTGAAACTCTCCACCTGTATCTGGTTTCTTGGGCACACCAGGAGAGGAGAGTATACCAAAGGAGGAGGGGAGAGAGGTCTGGTGATAGCCTGGGTAAGATAGGAAAGATGGGAAGAATAATATTGACAAGTATCCATTTTACTTCTCTGGCTAAGGTTTTATTTGTCTCAGAAGTGTGAAGTGAATCAAAGCTTGCTCCATGACTTTATTTCTCCCAAGTCCACTTTATGGTCTATATGAGAATTTTATATTTCATTAACAACATTTGGACCTTAATTTTTGATCTGGAAACCCAAGTCTTTATACCTAAGTGAGCATTTGCATCACTTGTATTGCCTCACCTCCTCCAGAAAGAGGCAAGAAACTAAGGGTTTTCTTGAGTGGAGTGGGGAAAACAATTTAACTTCACTCTGATTTACTGATAAAAGCAGAAGTCTTCTGGGCCTCCTGGGTGGCTCAGTTTAGCATCCGACTCTTGATTTCAGCTCAGGTCATGATCTCATGGTTCATGAGTTTGAGCCCCATGTTGGGCTCTGTGTTGACAGTGCAAAACCTGCTTGGGATTCTCTCTCTCCCTCTCTGCCCCTCCTCCACTTGCATACACACATGCTCTCCCTCTCTCTCAAAACAAATAAACTTTTTTTTTTAAAAAAAGCAGAAATCTTCTGATTTTACTATGCCTTGGGACAATAGGGCAGCTCCAAGTCTCCCCAACGCAGCCTGCCCACTGTTGCCCACATGGTAGGATAGTCTTCCTCTAGGTGGCCTCTGGTGCACACGTGGCTGGATGGAGAGCACGAGTACCTAGCCTGAAAACTTGCTCTAATCAACTATTAATTCCTGGGCTTTTTTGTCAATTCTTTCAGAATTTTACATAGGTGATCATGTCATTTGTAAACAATGACAGTTTTATATCTTCCTTCCCAATATATATACTTTTGTTTGCATTTTTTGCCTTATTGCATTAGCAAGGACTTCTAGTAATGTTGAAAAGGAGTGGTAGCAGGTAACATCCTTGCCTTGTACCTGATCTTGGTGGGAAACTTCAAAGTTTCTCACCATTAAGCGGGATGTCAGCTGTAGGTTTCTGTTGACTGTCTTATCAAGTTGAGAGTGTTTCCCTCTATTCCTAGTTTATAGAGAATTTTTATCATTAATAGGTATTGATTTTGTCAAATGCTTTTTCTGCATCTATTGGTATGATCATTTGATTTTTTGTTTTATTCTGCTAATGTGAAAGATTATATTAATGAATATCTGAATGTTGAACCCATCTTGCAACCTGCTATAACTCTCACTTTGTTTTGGTGTATAATTTTTTAATCTTTTTTGGACCAAATTTACTAATGTTTTGTTGATAATTTTTTTCTCGATGGTCATAAGAGATACTGGTCTATAGTTTTCTTTTAATGTTTTTGGCCTGAGTATTTGCATAATGTGGACCTCATAGAATGAGTTAGGGAATACTGTCTCTCTGCTTCTATTCTCTGAAAGTGAGTGTAGAGAACTGGTATAATTTCTTCCTTACATATTTAGTAGAATTTACCAGTGAACCTATCTGGGCATCATTATTTCCTGTGTAAGTTTTCACATGGTCTTTCAAGGAAGTGGTGCATCTCATCTATGTATTTGAATCTGTAGACATAGAGTTATTCATAGTATTCCTTCATTATCCTTTTAATGTCCATGAGGTTTGTGGCAATGTCTTCTTTTATTTCTAATATTAGTAACTAGTGTCCTTTCTATTTTTTTGTTTTTTTGTTTTGCTTTATAACCTAGGCTAGAGCCTCACTGATTTTATTGATATTTTTAAAGAAGCATCTTTTGGTTTTGTTGATTTTCTATATTGTTTTCCTGTTTTCAATTTGATTGCTTTATGCCATAATTTTCATTATTTCTTTTTTCTGGTTACTTTGAATTTAATGTTTATCTCTTTCTCTAGTTTCTAAGGTGGAAGCATATATTATTGATTTTAGATCTTTCATCCTTCCTAACATTCAAATGTTATAAAATTCCCTTGAAGCACTGATTTAACTGCATCTCACAAATGTTGGCAAGTTGTGTTTTCATTTTCAAAATATTTCTAAAGTTTTCTTGAGATATCTTCTTTGACTTGTGTTATTAAGAAGTGTGTTGTTTCATCACTATGTTTTGTTTCCAGTTATCTTTCTGTTATGTTTTCTGACTTAATCCCACTCTTGTCAGAGAGCAGACATTGTATGATTTCTAGTATTTTAAATATGTTAAGGTATATTTTATGGTCTTGAATGTGATATATATTGATCAATATTCCATGTGAGCTTGAAAAGAATGTATATTCTGCTATTATTACATGAAGTAGTCTATGGATGTCAGTTATATTCAGTTGATTGACAGTGTTGTTTCTTTTTTTTTTTTTTTACAAACAGTTTATTGTCAAATTAGTTTCCACATAACACCCAGTGCTCATCCCCACAAGCGCCCTCCTCCATGCCCATCCCCCTCCCCCCTACATCCATCAGTTCTCAGTTTTTGTCAACATTCAAGAGTCTCTCATGCTTTGCCTCTCTCCCTTTCCCCCACCATTTTCCCCCTTTTTCTCCCCCTTGGTCCTCAATTAAGTTCCTCCTAATCCTCCTATACGTGCAAACATGATATTTGTCCTTCTCTGCCTGACTTATTTCACTCAGCATAACACCCTCAAGGTCCATCCATGTTGCTACACATGGCCAGATTTCATTGTTTCTCATTGCCATGTAGTATTCCATGGTATAGATAAACCACATCTTCTTGATCCATTCGTCCGTTGATGGACACTTAGGCTCTTTCCATGTTTTGGCTATTGTTGAGAGTGCTGCTATGAACATTGGGGTAAATGTGCTCCTATGCCTCAGCATTTCTATATCCCTTGGGTAGATTCCTAGCAGTGCTATTGCTGGGTCATAGGGGAGTTCTATTGTTAGTTTTTTGAGGAACCTCCACACTGTTTTCCAGAGGGGGT